>NC_056725.1:545325071-545515071 GCF_019279795.1 Protopterus annectens | reverse complement strand
GCTAATATATGATTTTCTAGCATCAGGTTTTCTTGCCTCCATTAGTACCTGCTGCACGTAAACAGGTGCCTAAAAGGAATTAAGGCCCTATCATCCAGGCAGGCAGTTGTAGTCGAATGGGCTGTATCAAGCACTCCTGTTTTTTCATGAGTATATCCGGTCTGTGAGGAAGCTAGTGGCAACTGCTGCTGCTGGCCATTCCCAAAAGCAGTTAAAACCACTGTTGCCTGCGCCAAAAATGAAGTCACCACAATGACCTTGGGGGATTCCTTCTGAATCTTCATAAGTACACTGGACATCAGAAGAAAAGGTGGAAACGCATACAGGAACATTCCTGCCCATGGAAAGGAAAAGGCAAATGCCTTCCAGGCCTTCTTACATGGAGCTGTAGTGCAGAATCTTGCAAGCAGACTGTTCAAAGAATAGGCAAACAGGTCTATATGAACTTTCCACAGATGGGTCAAATCTTGGAAGACCAGCTGATCTAATTTCCATTCATTCATGAGGATCTTCATTTATCCAGCTCAGCTTGTCTGCCATACAGTTTTGCTCTGACAGGATGTAGAATGCCTATAGAGTGAGATTGTGCTGTAAATCTACATCCCAAGCTAACATGGCTAGTCTGCAAAGAGGGTAAGATCTGGTTCTTCCCTGCTTGTTGATGCATCATGACTGTGGTATTGTCTGCAACTTAAGGAGGTCCAGTGGACCAAAGATGATTCAGAAAGCTGACTGCTTGATGTTTGGCGCCACAAATGTTTTGTACTTCCATCAATCCTGATACTACTCCCCCAAAAAAGTCTGAAGCATCTGTAGTGACTAACTACTTTTAAGTGTGTGTGTGTGTGTGTGTGTGTGGATGGAGAGAAGTGGGGCCTGGATTTAGGGACATTTGCTGACTCCACCAAATGATTTCTCTTTGGACAAATTCCAGAAGTAAGATAAGAAAAGAGAATGGGTATTGGTGCTGGGACTAAATAGAAATCAGATACCATTGTATCTTTTTCATGTGAAGTCTTGCCAGGGGTATAATGAGAATCACAGCTCCCATGAGACCCAAATTCCTGAGGTATTCCTTTGCAGAGATCCAAGTCTGAGTGGAAAACCTTACAAACAGACCTAGACGCAAATCCATTTTTCATCCTGTAGAAAAAAAGCTCTTTGAGAATTGAGGTGTTTAGCAGAAACCACAGGTACACACAATCCTGTGTGATAAGACGCCAAAAAAAGACTTCTGAATTTTCTCTTGGAATCCTAGCCTGTGTAAGAGATCTCTCATCCAAGAGAGAGACTCTTGACATGTTGAAAACTAATCTACAATGATAAAACCAAGTCTAAACATGGAAAAACAGAACGTGGATATCCTGTAGCCTACAACAAGCTATAACTGTAGCTGCACATTTTGTGCACAATCTTGGTGCACTGGATAGTCCAAAGAGTAACGGCACAGAACTGTCAATGTAAACTACACACACACACAGACACACACACACACACACACACACACACACCCTTAAGAAAGACCTGAAACCTGGATGAATGTGGATGTGATGATTAGCATGTTTTAAATATAGTGTTACTAGACAATTTAAATGAGGAAGAAGAGGTAAAAGGTTGTGAAGTGACAGTATTTTGAACTTGGGCACCATCACAAACAGGTTTAGAAAAGAAAGATTCAAAATTAGTCTCTAGGCATTTTCTTTCTTTGGCATCAAAATCATCATTTATTAAAAACTTTTCTAAACTAGAAAGGAGGAATTGGCTCTACTTCTTCCAAGACGTGTTGAACAACAGGTTCATACAGGAGTCTGGTCTGGAGGATGAGGCATTATCCACTTAAAGTGAAGAATTTCCTCCCACTGCCATTGGTAATCTTGATGAATGATCTTCAGATCCCATTTGTCTGAAACTGTGTTGCCAAAGAGGGAAATGTGCATTCAGACTTTCTGGAAGGGAAATAGGAGTTGCCAGGGTGGGCGGAATGGTCTCTTAAAAAGTCATTATGACTTGTTAAAACTATTTGTTTTGGGAGGTTGCTACCTTTTTTTAACCCCCTTGCTACTACATCTCAAAAGTCAGTTTACCAGCATTTTCTGAGACTATTTTGTTTATTGCCATATTTGGTCTAGGGGAATACAGAATCCTTTGGAAATTTTGAAAAGGAGGCTGAAAAATCTGAGAGATTTCTTGAATCAGTTTACCTCTCATAACATTTTTTATAAGCTCTGCAGTAGAGGGTCCAAAAACTAACTCTGTCCAAAGTAGAACTTAAAATCTCATGTACACATCATCTGGGAGGTTGTAAGAACACAGCCAGACAAACCTAAAAAGAGTACCAGTGGCTATAACCCCGAAAATAGTATTAATAGTGTCATGCATACACTTTAAACAAGTTTTTGTAACCTGTAAGAAACTAAACCATTTAAAGCAGAATTTTCCTCACAAGAAGAAACTCTAGACAACACATTCCTTATACTTTCACAATTAGAATAAACTTTAACATGTGAGCCTGACATTCAAAATTCTGAAACTCAAAGTTACAGAAGCATAAACTTTTTCCCATACTTATCAATTACACTACCATCCTTGCCAGAAAGGGAAGGATTGGAATTAACTTAATGTTTTGTGAGCAGTAGGATTAACTAAAGCCGTAGCTGCTGGGCCAGGTTTTTGGAAGAGTGCACTGAAACTTAAAAGACTAAAGAACTTTATACAATTATCTGCATTTTTTTAGGGGCATCAAGCTATCAGGGAAACTACACACAGTGATGCACATATCATCCAATGCTGACAGCACAAGAGGGATGAGGGAAGTTTCTGGATATTGCATTTGTAACACCCAATTGTATTTTCTGAGCGACAAAGAAACCTCAGTGTTCTCCCACTGAAAACTCCTGCACATTCTGGAAACGGTCTCAGAGAAAGAGAAACCCCTCACAAGGACAATAGATACCGTACTTTCCTCTGAATCTAAAAGAGAAATCTGAGGAGAAAACCTGAATCTGAATCAGAAATCTGAGGAGAAAACCCTGCATTTGTCTCAGTCTTCCTGTCCAGATTCAGAATCTTTAATCTTTTTCAGGAAATGAGGAATACCTTTTGTTTTTTGTTTTTTTAATACCAGAAACCACCTTATAAGAAGGATCAATAGTTCGAAATAGACCTTAAGCCAGACCTAATAAAATATGCCTGTCCAGGAAAATTTGTGCAGGAGCAAACACGTTTAGCTTTGTTTCTTTTTGACAAGAAAAATGAAATGGGGCCAACAGGATTGTTAATGGCAGCAGCAGCTTCACCATGGATGGGAAAAACATTCTGACTAAACAGGAAAGAATTTCCTGCCCCCTCTCACTGGGCCACCAAGAAGCTATGTTTTTAAGTAGCTCAGCTTGGGTTGCCTAACAGTTTGGGCACATGGAAAGTGCCCTCAAGCTCTGGATGCTGGTTGGCTGTTATATCCTTGGCAGGATATAACCCATATAGCTAAGGATACTGCAGCATCAATCAATATGACGATCATCAGTAGAATCTAAAGTTTACAACGGTACCGAGAGCATTAACAGGATTCACATGCCGAAGACCCATAATTTTAGCCAGGACTCAAACTTCATAAGTATCATTTAAACAAGAGAGTAACAAAAGCATTACATATGGAAGTGTTGCCTTCACAAAAAATTGAAATGACTGATTCTGACTACTATGAACCAAAAGAGTATGCACCTCAATTAGAAGAAACATCTGCAAGATGGCTAGTAGCAAGACAAGCACTGTGTATTTGTGTGAAAGTGTGTCTGCGTGCAAATTGTACTGGCATTAATTCTCATCTATGTCAGAAATTATTTTTCTACTCACAGACTGTAAGACAGCTCCAGCATCAAGTGAAAAGAAGGAATGTTACAGTTATTGTAGCACAAGAAACTCATATCTGAAATTGGGCAAGAAGTAAACCAATAAAAATTATTTATCTGTGCAATACGAAATGAAAGAAAAGTAAAGATAACTTCAAAAGGTCAACAAATAGAATAAAACAATATGTTCATTTTATAAGTATGAAACTTTTTACCATAGTGGTAGATAACAGAGTCAAGCTTACTTATAGGCCTCAAACTAAGAAAAGAGGATAGCACTATATCATACAACATAATAAACGGCAGGCCTTGTGTGTATCAGCAAGGCATTCGTAAATGTGTGATGCTGGTGGCATTAGTGAGAAGAGGTCTGCCTTGGCAAACCTCACTCAAGGACAAGACTTTTCTAAACACTGAAGTGTGCCATCCTTTTCCCACCCGAATTTTTCTCCCACAATATGCTAAAGGAATCTCTAATGAAGATACGAGGAATGACCTAGTAAAAAGGAATAATGGAAAGACTTCCCAGGAGGGGAGTCTAAGAACCATTTAAGCGAGAAAGCATGTTTGCTGACTGGTATATGCACAGAGATTTGTGACAACTGCAGATATCCACATGTAATTAATTTATCTTCTCTGCAGAAGTCTTAGACAATAAAAATGTAAAAATAACTATTTATGAGAATCAGACCCTGCAAGAAATTCCTGATAAATCTTGCAATGGTTATGGAAACCATTTTAAAACTACAAGTGCCTACAAAAGGTGTAAACTTTTGTCCAAGTGAAGCAAGCAATTTAATTTTCCTGACTGAAATCCTCTGAAACAATAAACCTATGTGGAAAGGGGTGTGAGTGTGTGTGTGTGTGGAGGGGGGGGGGTGCAGAAGGGAGTCACTTGGTTGATACAGTTCATTTGCAATGCCTTCAACATAAAAAATGAACTCCTACTAAGGCTCGTGGAGCAGCGGTTGTGTAGGCATCTTGCTCCAAAGCTCTTGAGGACGAAACAACTAATTCTCCCCTTAAGTGGAATATAGCCAAGTATATACCCATGACAGATTGTGTTACATGCCATAAGAGCTCATGTCAGAGGGTTTGACTGAAAACTACACTGTCTGAGGAACAATACCAGAAAAACCTTCTGCTCAGACAGGATCTTGTCTACTGGAAGAAAGGCCATTTTACTGCGAGTCAAATTAAGCACCTCACAAAGACTAGTCTTTAAGAGGGTGTCACACAACTTCAAGAGGTTCAACTTAAAACCATAGTTGGGAGCTTGAGGCCCAAACCTTCTCTAGTGAATCCATATACCTGGATGCAGATTGTGCAGATCAGCAAGTCATCCAAGTAAGGAAGAATGTGGATGCCCAGAGTCCAATCATGAGCTACTACTGGCGCAAAGCATTTGGTAATAATAAATGAAGTAGTGGTTCAGTAACAGGGGAAGCAATGTTGGCATAGTGAGCATCTTGAATTTAGGGATCTTGACAAACATATTTGGAAAAGAAAGGTCCAACACTGGTTTCCACAACAGCTCTTCTTCTGGGGACCAGGAAAATTTTGGAGTAGAGACCTTTCATTCTTTCTGAAGGAGGGACCGGTTCTATGACCTCCAAGTCCAGCATTTGCCAGAGAACAGGAGGGAATAACTAAGTCTGGTCCAGCAGAAGAGGGAGAAAGTACAGTTGTGTACACTTACCATAAATGTAGATGTTCGAGTGTGTTCACTGTTGCAGTCATCACACTTGGGTTATCTGCCTGCAGGTAGCCCTCAGTTGGCCTGAATACCAGAGTCTTGGGATTTCTGCATCGGATGCTGTCGCCTCTTCCATGACGTCAGGTCGTCAGGGGTATAAAACATGCAGCCAACGCCATTACATCAGTTTTTCTTGCCCTAGATGTCAGGAGCCCCCAAAATAGGAAGTTGTTACATGATGTGGAACACCTCCAGTAAAACGTAAATACCCCTGCCATAAAAGATGGCCATAAAGAGGATAGGAAAAAAGGACAGAGAAAGCCAGGGGGCTGCAGGGAGGGAAACTAGGCCTGCAACAGTGAATACACTCGAACATCTACATTTATGGTAAGTGTACACAACTGTACTATGTTCTTCATGTTTCACTGTTGCAGTCATCACACATGGGTTGATTCCCAAAGCTGAGAAAGTGTGGAGGCAGTCAAGAAGTGTTGGGGCTGGCTAGCGGGCCTTGTATGACTGCTGTAGCAAAATAAATAGGTAGGTGGTAATGCTTGGTGAAGGTGTGTGCAGAACCCCAGGTTGCAGCTTCCAGGATGTCCCTGGTGGGGATCCCCCTCAGAAATGCTGTAGAGGTTGAAGTAGTGCGAGTGGAATGAGTTCTGATCCCCAGAGGTGTAGGTTTTCCATGGTGCTTGTAGCAGAAGTGGATGCAGTGTGCTATCCATTTGGAAATGGTTTGCTTCGAAATGGCCTTGCCCTCTGCCCCTGTAGCAAAGCTGACTAGTAGATGGTCAGATTTTCTGAAAGGCTTAGTAATGTCAAGGTAGAACCTGAGCTGTCTGTGCACGTTCAAGGAGTGCAAGATCCTTTCTCCTCTATTCTGAGGATTAGGGAAAAAGGTTGGCAAATGGATGGATTGGTTTAAAGCCACACTGGATACCACCTTCGGCATAAAGGAAGGGTTAGTCCTGAAGGAAACCCTGTCAATATGGAAAATAATGAACGGCTCTACCGCCATTAGTGCCTGTAACTCATACACTGTTCTTGCTGAAGTAATAGCTAGAAGTAAGGCTGTTTTCCAAGAGAGGAATTTTAACTCTGCTGATGCAGCAAGTTCAAAAGGGGGAAGTGTGAGCTTTTCCAGTACAAAGTTAAGGTCCCAGGCCGGGGTGGGAGCTCTCCTAGGGGGCTTTAAATTGTTAGCTCCTCTCAGGAAGTGCTTGATGAGAGGGTGAGAAAAGAGAGGAGGCTCAGTATTATAATGAACTGAGATGGCAGAGGCATGAATCTTAATGGATGAGAAGGGATAGGCCTCTGTGGAGCAGCTCTGCTAGGTAATCAAGGATTTGAGGGAAGTTGGGCACAGCTGTGTCCTTTCCTTGAGACCGACTCCAAGAGCAATATCTTTCCACTTTTCAGCACAGGATTTCCTAGTACTAGGCCTTCTGGCCTCAAGGATGATGTCCAGCACCTGTTTGCTGAGGGATGCTGGTGGTGTATTCATGGGATAAGCCAGGCTACAAGGTTTAGGGTTTGCAGCTGTGGATGCAAAATCTGTCCCTCCTGCTGAGACAGCACGGAAGGTGTCTGATGTAGGTGGCACTGCTGTCAGACTGCATAGGCGTGGGTACCAGTGCTGGCATGGCCAGTCTGATGCAATAAGGATTGCCCTTTGACTGTCCTGTTTGATCTTGAGTAGTACTTTTGAGAGGAGGGGCAGAGGAGGAAAGACATAAATTGAGAGGTTTTCCCATGTAAAGGATAGGGCGTCCATGTTCTGCTGTGAGGGTTCCTGGTGCAAAATTTGTTCAATTGTTGGTTTTGGGGGAAGGCAAAAAGGTCCACCTCCGGAGTTCCCCATCTCTGGGTTAGAAGTTTGAATGAGTTGGGTTCCAGTTTCCACTCATGTGGGTCCATTAGATTTCTGTTTAAGTCGTCTGCCAATGAATTTTGCTTGCCTGGCAGGAATTGAGCGTGTAGGTGTACTTGGATGCTCAAGGCTGTGTTCCACAGAGCCATGGCTAACCTGCAGAGTGGGTAAGAATGAGTCCTGCCCTGCTTGTTTATGTACCACATACCTGTGGTGTTGTCTGTCTTTATCAGGAGCTGTCCTGGAAGGATAAGGTATTTGAAGAACTACCCATGAACTACCACATAGGCGGTAGTCTACTTAACACTGAAATTGTGATAAGACACCTTGGGACACAGGTGGACAGTAGTCTCTCCTTTGATAATCAACATCACCACAGTAGTCAGGAAATCCTTCTACATGGCACACCTCATCACAAAAGGTTTCTCATCCAGGAAAAAAAGAGGTCATTGTTCCCCTCTACTCGTCACTCACTAGACCCATTATAGAGTACAATGCCCATTTTGGTATGTACCTCACAAGACATCTACTACAACTGGAAAGGCCGCAGAAATACCTCACAAAGAGGATTACCAGCCTCAAACAGATGCCCTACACAGACCATCTCAAAAAAACTCCAGCTTTACTCCGTCGCATATCGCCTACTCAGAGGTGATCTCTGCCTAACATACAAAGTAATGCCAAACCCAAAGCTATTGGACATACTCCACTTAAAGAAATCCCAATCCCTCCGAGCTATAAGCGCTAGGGACCTAAACCATGTCACCACAATACACAGAACATGCTGGAGGGATAGATTCCTGTCCCAGAGACTTCCCATACTCTGGAACAAACTACCTACCTATATCAAACAAAGCTCCTCATTAGCACTCTTCAAGAAAAATCTTGATTGGATGGGAGATAGGAAATTCACCCCGGGGATCACTTCTGTGGCTCTGCTCGACAGGGGCACATGAAAATAATTTTCTTGGGTGGTGAAAGCCAGGGTACCATTTGGCTAGGCTTATATAGGCTCTAGGGCCAATAGCCTAGAACCTACCGATGAAGACTGTCAGAGCATTCTGTACAGCTAGCATCTCTTTTTGATTGATATGCAGTGGAATTTGTTCTGGGCTCCATTTGCCTTGAATGCACTTGCCTGCCATGTGAAACCCCCCCCCCCCCCATGCATAGTCTGATGCGTCTGTTGTCAGGGTTTGGGCGGCGAGGGGTTGAGTGAAAGGAAGTCCCTTGTTGTGGTTGCCTGCTTCTGCCCACCAAAGGAACTCTGCTCTTAGACAAGGCATGATAGAAATCACTGTTTCCAGGTCCTGAGAATGTTGACACCAGAGACTTTTTAAGTACCACTGAAGTTTCATTATATGCAGTCTTGCATATGGAATTAGCAGAATGCATGAGGCCATGAACCCCAGGGCTTGCAGTATTTTCCTGGCAGACAGCTGGGTTTTGTTGGCCATTAGTTTGAAACAGTTTGTCAGATGGACCTACTTTTCTGGAGTGAGGAATGACATCTGGGAAGCTGTGTTCAAGCTTGCTCCCAGGAATACAATTTGTTGGCTGGGCACCAGTTGTGATTTCTTTTCATTGATGGTGTATCCCAGTGAAGTTAGAAGTCTTTTTACAAATGCCAGGTGCAGAAGTAGCAATTCCTGACTGTCTACCTGAATCAGGCAATCGTCCAAGTATGGGTAGATTTGAATATTTTTCTGCCTGCAGTATGCAATGGCTGGAGCCAGGCATTTTGTGAATACTCTGGGTGCAGTAGATAAGCCAAAGTAAAGTGCAGAGAACTGATAGCGCATAGAGCCTGCCCTTAAACGTAGGTATTTTCTGCAAGACTCCCTTATGGGGATGTGTAGATAAGCTTATTTTAAGTCTAGGGTGACTAACCAGGCATCCTTGGCTAGCATAGGAAGAAGCTTTTGCAGTGTAAGCATTTTGAATTTTGGGACCACCAGAATGGTGTTGAGAATTGATAGATCCAGGACAGGGCGCCATGAGCTCTCTTTTCTAGGCACCAAGAACAGTCTGGAGTAGAAACCCTGTCCCCTTTGTTCTACTGGAACAGGTTGAAAAGCCCTGATATGGAAAAGGGAAAGTACTTGCTTTTGAGCCTCTGCCCACTGATTTGGAGGAAGGTCTGGCAATCCACTTGGTGTTGGTAGTGAGTGGAAGTAGTATCTGTATCCCTGGGATACAATGTTTAGAACCCATCAGGCCTGAGTAATGGACATCCAGTTTTTTGCATGAAGGGCGAGTTTTCCTCCTAGGGGCGCAAATACTTGGGCATTGCTGGGAAGGATAATTGGAAAGTCATTGTGAACTTTTTCCATAAGGGGGTGGCTTACCACTCCCTGGTTTTGAGGTGGAAACACTCCATTGTTTAGATCTCTGCATACCTGAGACTGTAGTCTTGGTGGTCTGTTTCCCCTGGGTTTGGACTGAGAAGGCCTGAGACGGACTGGAAATGACCAGTTTTTTTGAAGGCCAATGCCTACTGAATCTAGGTGGCTGCACCTATAAGAAATCTTTGACTGTTTGCATAGATTTAGCTTTTTCTTCCATCTTTTTAAGAACAACTTCTGCTTTTGTGCCAAATGCTCCTGATTTAATGGAGTATCTAGTAATTTTGCTTTGACATGGTCAGGCAAGACGTGTTTTTTTAGCCAAGCATGCCTTTTCAGTACAGACCCAGTGACAGCAGCCCTGTTTCTAAGGCATCAAACCCACAATGCAAACTATGTTTACTAACCTGGTTTGCAGAATGCATTAACTCTTGTAAATCTTTATTTTCTGCACAATCTGGAAGCAACACCATTTTTTGTTTAATTAGTTCCATAATATGTTGCTGGTACTTCAACATGTGTAACTGGCAATTCAAAGCCCTGATGGCAAGAGTTGCAGAGGTATACACCTTATTACTCTATCTGTCTAAAGCTCTAGAATCCCTGTCTGAAGGGGTACGGTTTTTGGCTGTAGAAGCCTTAATGCCTTTAGGTCCCTAGGAAATGGTCTATGGATCCGCAGAAGGATTCTTAGAGAGAAATTTATGAGAATCAGGTACTCTGTAGTACCTGTCAGGTTTTCCAGGAGCTGGTGGTAAGGTGTCAGGTGTAAGACTGGACTCCAAGAAGACACTGTCTACAATTATCCAGGACAGGGGGTACAGCTAGAGGCCTGTGCTGAGGCAAATCTAAAAATTCCCCGAGTCTCTTTTTGGACTGAGGATAGTCCTGGCATTCCCAGCGGAAATGCTCTCAAGGTATGCAAGGTTTCACCAAAAGAGAAATCCTCTGGAGGGGAAGCAGAGGGAATGGATTCCTCTGCATCTGAATCCTCATATGTAGATAAGGATATGTCCTGGTAATGAGAAGGGTCAGAGTCATGAGACTCCTGGTCTGTAGAATCAGAAGGAAATTCAATTCTGTGTCCTTTGGCAGAGGAAGGCTGGGTTCCCCTAATTAGAGAAATAAAGTCTTCAGCCATTCTAAGCATTTGTTTTTGTGGCATGGCAGGATGAGCATGTGCTTTGGACGTCGGTTTTCTAGGTGTAGTGCAAACTCTGGTCCTGAGAAACTTGGTAGTTTCAGTAGGAAATGAAGTTGTCGGTTTAATATGAATATCAGTAGGTCAAAATACACCTTCAGAATCCGGTGCTGCACAGTGGCTCTGAACCCATCCAAGGTAGAGACATATGCAAGTTCCATAGTTGAGGAAGCATCTTGGGGCATACCGGACTATGAATGGGTCTCAGCAGAGGCCTCCGAATCTGTAGAAGCGGGCATCAGGAGCTGCAAAGGCGCCTCACTGAGTACCGGCAGACTGGCGACAAGCTTAACGGAAGCATTGTCGGCAGTTTTTGACCTATGCAGTCTGTCTCTGTCTTTGCGCTTTTTCGGAAGATCGGTAGTCGGAGGGCTTACTGAAGCCATTTATATGGAGAATGAGAGCAAAAGAATTTAGCTACAAAAGCAGCCCAACGACAAATGGCTCAGGTGTTAAACAAGGCACAAAACCAACAGCTAGGAACGTTGTGGTCTGGGCCTAAACAGGTAACGCAGTAAGAATGAAAATCTCTGTGAGGTATTTGCTTTCCACAGGCAAGACAATTGTTAATTTTTTCTGACATCGGTTAGAGCAAGAAAAAGGAATCCCCAATGGGGTACTTAGCTTTAGAAGACTTCAGGTCTGAAACTTGAAAAATGAAAATTTCAGGTAGCGGCCGACCAGCACTTGCGAACTGCTTAGGGCTCGTTCTCAGCAAGAAAGACTGATGTAATGGTGTCAGCTGCATGTTTTATACCCCTGATGACCTGACGTCATGGAAGAGGTGACAGCATCCGACACAGAAATCCCAAGACTCTGGTATTCGGGGGGACTGAGGGCTACCTGCAGGCAGATAACCCAAGTGTGATGACTGCAACAGTGAAACACAAAGAACATCTCCTGTGAGTGGAAGCAGATGTTCTTTCCACTGTCATCTGTAACCCTTGTCAACAATGTTGAGCACCCATATGTCAAAAATTACTGATGGCCAGACCTCCTTGTTGAGAGCTAACTTTATTCACATGGCATTGGCACTGCGCCTTGGCATGGTCATACGCTGTAAGGGGGGTTTATCCTTTTTGGAAAAGGAACACCTCTTGTTAGGCTTGTCAGGATTCTCATCCTTTTATTTCCTTTCAATGCCTTGGCTTTTGTTTGGCTGACCGCCAAAAAGTATCCTGTTTAAAGCAAGGAAATTTGGGAATACTAAACATTTTTGACACCCCTTGCAAGAGTTTACCTCTGTCATTCCAGTGTTTAAGGATTTGATTGCCTGCTGTACCAAACACAATCAGACTCGATGTAGCATTCAAAATCTCACTTTTTAACTCATCAGAAAAGTTCTGGGTGTGCAACCAAGCAAACCTCCAGATCAACAGTAACAATGCTGTATTTTGCAATAGTATCAGCCTCCTCCAAGGTACTTTTGAAAGCATTTTTTGACACCTGAGAAACAATAATATCTTTGATTCAGACCTCTTGCTTAGCAGGTAACGATGCAGCAAACTCATCTAAGCCATACATACATCTTGACACAAACTTCGGCATAAAACACTGGTAGTTAACACTTTAAAAGCCACCGTGATGTAGTGAGCCAGCTTCTTTCCCTGAGATTCTAGCCATTTGCCTAGTTTACCTGAAAGAACAGGGTTTGAAGTACACAAAGTCCTTTTATTATAAGTTGCTGGGGACACCAAAGCATGGTCCGCAGACAATGGGGCTTGCAGGCTAAGCATGGCAGAGCATACCATGAATTTCTTAAACACTTTTTTTTTTTTGGTAGAGCCTCAATGAGTACAGATGAATTACAAGCTTTCTTAAAAAAAATCCTCTGACTCTAGGATCCATGGAGGAAAAGTCTTCACGTCCAGAGCTGCATCCTCCAAAAGTTCATAGACCCTGCTGATCTTGAGAGCAGCCAATGATTGTTCTCAGCTGAATACATCCCTAAATCTATCCAGCATTTGGGAAAAAGAAAACATCTGTTTGGGTTCCTGAACCTGTTCATCATCAGAGAAAACTGATTGATCTGACTCTGACAGGTCAGAAACCTCAGATATTGGAAACCTTTCAAAATCAGGATCCTTAGATGACTGCCTAGAGGTGGAAGCACCAGCATTCTCATAACCCAGGTATGCACCCCATAATCAACTGCCTGAACAGTGGATCTAGCCATCTCAGGTAGGGAAAAATGTAAGACTACTACCCTACCACATGGTGGGGATTCTGTCTGTTTTTAGCATGCACTACTTTAGTGGGAACGTCATCAGGGGGAGATGTATCAACACTGGCAATGGATTCTGCACCCCTGACTTCCCTTGCACCTAAAAGAATTGGTTCTCCCATACTTGAAGCAGGCAATGGTATTGTCATAAGGATGTCTCTCACCTTCGTGTCACGCACAGTTATGGTACTGATACCACACCAGGGTGAGTAGTCCAAAAGCCTGCACAACGCACAGGCAACTGCAAAAATCACAAGCTGTAGGCTGTGGCATTATATTTTTTTTATTTTTTTTAATGTTTTTTTAGGTACACAAGGGGTAGATGGTTGGGGGCAGAAGAGGGCACCATCTCGGAGTCCAACAAGTCAAGACAAAAATCTGTCCATATCAATATTAAATATTGGTTGCATGATCAACCCAGTACAAAACTATTCATATTATTCGCCTTCTAAATAGTGATCTGAAGTCTATTTCTACATGGATACGATACTGAATACCACACTGGGAAAAAAAAACCCAGCAATTTCAGTAGTCTATGACAAAGCTCAAAATAGATGTTGCAAAGATGCCCAATTTTAATAAATAAAGGCTAGTTTCAGCCCTACATAAACAGAAACAGTCCAAAACAGCCTTGTACAACAATTAAATACAAATTTAAGAAAAATTCACATCACAAATATTTCGCTAACAAAATGGTGCCAAAATCACGATTTAAATGAAAAACTGGTTTGAAATGCTGCAAATATATTTTATTACCTCAATCATAGTGCCAAAGGGAAAAAACTGCAAAACAGCAAGTTTTCCTGCCAAAATTTCAAAAGGAACTTTTAATCAAGGGAAATTAACAACCGTGATTTCCTCATAGACATGGTAGCACAAGACAATGAGAAAAACTGCACTAAAACAGCCTTTGTGACACACTCAGTTCAACATTCACCAATGGCCATAAAAACACATTACACTAGAGAAATTCATAATCAGCTTAACATAAGCAGTTTAACTCCTATACCAAAAGATAAATATAATTCAAAGTGCAAACAATTTTCCAATATGAAAAAAACAAAACAAAAAAAAAAAAAACATAAAACAAATCAGCAGAATGAACACCAAGCACAGTCAGAAAAGAAGGCAGAGGAGAGGAAGGAATGAAAACCCAAGAGTGTTTCTTATATGAACTCAGTAGCAGAAGCAAACCACAGGAGAACAGTCTTCCAAGAGACCATTCTCTTACTGTGGCACTAGAAAACTGAAAGGATCCTAAGTGTTGGTATGAAGGACAGTCCTGGTCCTGCCAGGTAATTAGTCCATCAAATTCCCAGGAAGCACTGAAAGGATCTCTGAAGCTTGGATGGACTGCTAGAGAGGAGGTAAGCAGGCACTACTACCCATACGCTAGTAAGACAGTGTGTCAGCTGAACATTGTGGGATACTATTCAGAAAAAAAGAAGTTATGTACTCACCATAACGTTCCATCCGAGTAGTTATACTTCATTTTTCTGGAACCTGTGGGTATACGGATCCGTATCGTATCCAAGCTGGCAACTTTTTCTCTAGCATCTGCTCCAAGCTCCGAGCTCCTCCCCTTACCCATAATTCTCTACCATCTCCTATCTTCCCTCAGATCGAGTTTGCTGCAACTAAAACATAAGCAGCTCAGCACAATGAACCAAACCTGAAAGACAGGACAAGGTCCAGGGGATGGAGGGAGGGAATGTTGCAGAAAAATGAAGTATAACTATTCAGATGGAATGTTAATGTGAGTATATAACTTCTTTATCTGAAGTAGTTAACTTCATTTTATCTGCAACCTGTGGGACAGAGTCCCCAGCTATTCCAATCCTGGGAAGCCCTTATGGAAGGATATTCCTGAGCACCACAGAGCCAAAGGATGCTCTTCCTTGAAATCAGATCTAATTTGTAATGGGAAATTAAGGTATGTGAATTGGCCCAGGTTGCTGCTGCACAAATATTGTCCAAAGGCACCCTGGACCAAAAAGCAGCAGACGTCGCCATGGACCTGGTAGAGTCAGCCGTAACCGTACCAGGAGGAGATAAACCTTTTGCTTTATAGGCATGTGAAATACAAAGAGTGATCCATCTGGCCAAAGAAACTTTAGAAATAGCTTTTCCCATAAATGCTTTGGAAAAGGAAATAAACAACTGGTCAGTCTTGCGGAAACACTTAGCTATGAAGATAAAAACGAAGCTGTCTATGAACATCTAACAAATGGAGTTTGTATTCACCTTTATTTTTGGAAGTCAGGAAAGAAAACGGGCAGATTAATGGACTGGTTTATGTTTGCTTCAGATGCCACTTTGGGTAAGAAGGAAAGATTAGTACGGAGAGAGACCCTATCCTTGTAGGAGACCAAATCTGAGGCACGGCAGACAGAGCTTGAAGCTCAGAAACCTTCCTAGCAGATGGCGACTAGGAAAGCGGTCTTCCGGGACAAAAATTTCAAATCCACCGAAGATGCAGGTTCAAAAGGAGGAGCCACCAATGCCTGTAAAACAAAAGTAAGGTCCCAAGGAGGCACTGAATCCTTAACAGGTGGACGTAACAGAAAGGTACCTTTAAGAAAAGCCTAACACAGCCTAGAGGAGGCTAAGGCAATGTTGTCTTCACCAACGTGAAAACTGGAAATGGCTGACAATTGCACTTTCACTGTGGAGGAACTAGCTGCTTGCTGAAAGATGCCAGACAGGAAATCCAACACCGCTGGAACAGGGGCTGTAAAGGGATCTAGCTTTCTCTGTGAGGCCCAAATGGAAAAACGCTTCCATTTATTGCAATAAAGTTTCCTAGTGGAGTCTTTAAGAGAAGCCACCAGAATGGATTTTACCGGGGATGAAAGACCAGGAGTCCTGGCAATTAACGGAACTGGAGCAACCAGGCTGTCAGCTTGAGGCTGCCCAGATCAGGTGGATGGGCCCCCGATGGATGGGAGATTATATCCGGGCAGGGATCCAGAACCCACGGGAGAGTTAAGAGATGAGACCAAAGGAATGAGAACCAAACCTGACGAGGCCAGAACGGGACAATGAGGATCACTTTGCACCGCAGTCGGCAAGCTTTCTGAAGAAACTTCGGAATAAGTGGCAATGGTGGATAAGCATACAGAAGACCGGGGGGGGGGGGCAAGCATGGACTACAGTGTCTCTGGGGACTTCCCCTGGTGAGGGAATCAGATCAAAGAACTCACTGCACTTCGCGTTGGAAGGAGATGCGAAGAGATCGCAGCATGGCTGACCTCATGCAAGGAAGAACTCCTCAGCTACTGGCTGTTTCAGAGACCACTCGTACGGCATCAGAATGGCCCGACTCAATCTGTCCGCTAAAATGTTGGAGCACCCCGGGATGTGCATTCCTATCAGAAACCGACCGGTGGAGATTGCCCATTCCCACACTCTCATGGCCACGCGACATAGGGGGTAGGATCTGGTTCCCCCTTGCTTGTTGATATACCAGACAACCGACATGTTGTCTGACAGAATTGCAATCAATCCGAGAGGGAGGACAGTGTGAAATACTTCCAACTCTAAAAGCACTGCCCTCATCTCTAGAACATTTATGTGCAACTTGGTCTCTTACTGGGACCACGTGCCTTGGACTATCCTTCCCAAACAGTGTCCCCCCCACCCGAGTTGGGAGGCGTCTCTGGTCACTGTGGCTTGGACTGGAGATGACGCGAAGGGGCGTCCTTCTGATATCTCCGGTGAACTTAACCATCAAAGAAGAGACGTCCTGCAGACACGACTGATCTTGATCTTGGGATAGAGTAACCTCTGGATATTATCTGTAAAACCCAGCAATCTGTTGTAATGGACTCCCATGCCTCTGGGTGTAAGGACAATCTTCCCAGACTGCCTCCAGAGTAGGACAGCTGGGCAACCCCTCAGGGCTGCTGACCAGGTTTATCAGAAAAGGGTTCCCTAGACCCAAAATTCCTGGGACCCTCTCTACCTCTGGGTCGGCGTCGATCCTGTTCCCCCTCTGCCTCTGGGGGGATAGTTGTCCTGAGAATCCCAGGAAAACTGAGATTTTTGGAACCAAATCCTCTTCTGCCCTCTTTGATTCCTAGAGGAGGACTGCCGCGAGGGTTAGAGAAGCGGATCCTGATGGCAGACAAAGTTTTCCCGTCCTTTTTGCTCTGGACAAGTGTGTCATGTACTGTCTTCCCAAAAAGGGAAGAACCGTCGCAGGAAGCGCTGATAAATGACACCTTGAAAGGGTCCGCGAACTGACACAACCTGAGCCAGGCATGACACCTCATGTCTACGCCTGTCCAAGCTGCCCTAGCTGCTCCTTCCGTGGCATGGGAAAGGAGTTGCATCGACGTGTTTGAGACTGACTTCAGAGTAGACATTTCCGCTGAGAACAACTCTCTGTCCTGCAGCGATAAAGACTCTGGGGGTGACTCAGCGAATTCCGAAGCGAGGTCTCACTGAAGCCGGATCACATGTGCCAAATAATTCAGCACACGGATAGAAAAGGTCACTGAGGAATAGACGCGCTTCCCAAATTTATCCACCGACCTGGACTCCTTGTCTGGAGGGTGGACTGAGGAACTCCCCTGTGCTAGTTCCTTCTTTGTGGCCACTGCCACCAACATAGCATCAACTGGGGCTCCTTTCGACCAAGGTTGTCTGTCGGAAGGGGGAGATAAAATCTTGTCAGGGCGTTTGGGGATGGGGTCTACGGTGTCAAGCTCCTTCCATGCCCTCGTGGTGATGAGGTCCACCCAGGGGTCCACTGGCGGGGACACCCAGGAAGTAGATGGGCCTGTGCCAAAGGCCTCCAGGAACACGGACTCATCCTGAGAAGGTTTTGGGGATGACCAACCTCCCCTCTGGTGGAGAATCTCCATAATTTCTCCAAAGGAGACGTCTTCAGGAGGTGACCTGGGGGAACCTTCTCCTTCATCTAAGTCAGTGCCCGTAGTGAGGGACTTGGGGGAGTCCAAGTGCTTCCTTTTGCACTTGCGCTTACGGTGACCCTCTTCAGTGGGACTCTCAGCAGGGGATTCGTGAGCCGCAGGAGTTTCCTCAGGGAAATTAACCTGGGGATCCTCTGGCATGGGCTGTCCCCGAGACAAGATGAAGGGAGTCATCGCCAAATCCAGGGGAGCCTGGGTGCTATCCAAGGGGATGGGCTGGGGTCACAATCCCTGGGACAGAACCCTCTCCACCACTTTGAAGGCCGAGGGAGAGCGGACCTCCTTAGCACCCAGTAAGGAAGAGGTTCTCCCTGGATCCGAAGCGGGGACTGGAGCCGAAGCCAGGATAGCCTGAGGTCCGAGGGAACGGATCGTATCCGAAAAGGTCAGAGTCGAAGAATCCATTCCCCCGGGTCTGACTCCCTGTCCACAGCTCCGAGAGTTGCTCGGATCCGAGGAACTCAAGGTAATAGCCGGAGTCGAGGTACCGTCGCTGCCGAGCTACCAGCTCCAAAAACCCTCAGATCCAAGAGCCCCGAAGCCTGGATCGGGGAAGGAGAGATGGGTCGGAAAAAAGGCATGGAGGCCCCCCCCTCTAGAGGGAGAGGGTCCTGGCAAGACTCCCACCTGAATTTGGGTCTGAATGAATCTCCGCATCATCCTGTCCATGTCCGATAAGCACCGACTAGACTTCGAAGAGGCCACCGACTCGGATCTGGCTGGTCTGTGCAATGGGGGGGAAGGCCTCGGGTCCAAATGTTCCAACGGCTCCAGTGAGAAACGAGGAGACCGGAGCCGTGGAGAAACAGGCCTCATGGTCTTAGAAGGGGGACTGAGAAAGAGCTCCCTGTCTGGGGATCTCTTGCAATGTCTGTCCTTTCTCTTCTCCCTATCCTCTCTGCGCCTTTCTTTATCTTTTTCTTTTTCCTTGTCAGCCACGCTGACTGTAGATTTGTCCTTAGTAGACCCATCACCAGAAGAAGAGGGAGGTTGAGTCCCTGTCTGGGTGGGAGGTAGAACACTAGAGACTGAGGCTGAGGCAGATTCCAGCATGGCAGCAGGGAGAAGGCCTTTGGCTACTAACTTAGCCTTCCGATCCCTAAGGGCCCTAGGGTTAAAACCGGAAGAGATAGCGCATTAAGTGGACAGATGTGCCACTTCCAAGCAAATCACACACAGAGTGCGACCATTAGCTGGGGAGAGCTTATGGCCACACACTGTACAATTTTTGAAAACAGGCTTCGGCTGATCAGCCATAGTCCTGCACCCAAAAGTAACAACAGTACCTACCAGAACAACACACAAACACAGGTAGGGGAAGGGCAGGCCTAACAACTACTCTCTAAGTTTGCAAAACTTTTCCTTTTTTTTTTTTTTACTGACGAACCAGCAATCACTAAACAAGGGGAGGAATGGAAAATATTCACTCAAACACACACTAGATACAAGTAATAATACCACTTACTATCCCCTGAGCTCAGAGCAAAGGAGACCACGATGCACACTACTGGCGCGGCAAACAAGATCTGAAGGAAGATAGGAGATGGTAGAGCATTATGGGTAAGGGGAGGAGCTCGGAGCTTGGAGCAGATGCTAGAGAAAAAGTTGCTGGCTTGGATCCGATACGGATCCGTATACCCACAGGTTGCAGATAAAATGAAGTTAACTACTTCAGATCACTTGTTTAAAAATGAGTGACAAAAATAATGGAAAAATATAAGAAGATTATAAAGAAAACTGTAAAATATGTAGACTTTAATTAAATATAATGCAAAATTATACTGCATAAGTTTATTTTTTCTTCTGAAAAGGAAGATGCAAGAGGAGTGTCCTATTAAATTTATTGATTCCACAAGTATGGTGGCTATATACTGTGAATCTCTGTGTACCAGATAGCTTCAAAAATCACATGTGATGGGGGGAGGGATTAAAAAAATTGTGACAAGAAGTAAATCTGTTATATTGCGCTCTGTGGCACACAGGGATAAAACCCCTGACTGCACCCCAGAAAACCAGTGTTAAGCTATCATCAAAGGCACTGGGGGGGCGCAGGTTGGAGAGGATAAGATTAAGTAACCAATGCTGGCTCATCAATTGATTGTGTGTGTGTGTGTGTGTGTGTGTGTGTGTGTGTGTGTGTGTGTGTGTGTGTGTGTGTGTGTGTGTGTGGGTGGGTGGGTGGGTGGGTGGGTGGGGAAGCTGCTTATCTTGCCACTTGAACAGGAGGTTGCACATAAGCAAAGTGGGCATACACCTACAAGGGTAGGTGCAGCAGAACTTACAAAGCTGTTGAAGAGGAGGGGAAAGAACAGTCTACAGGATCTTTGAAACTGGCCTGCTCCATAACACCCAACATTCACCTCCACCAAGGAACAAATAGACTGCAAGGCTCTCATCCTCAAAGAGGAACCAATGGGTCAAATGGGTGCAGGATGAGCAGCCACTGGGCCAGTTCTGTGGAAAGTAGACAAGGCTGACGAAAGTTTCAAACTGTAAGAATGAGCTCAACTGTGACCAGAAACATTTATGCCTATGCAAAAAACGAAGAAAATACACATTCCAGGTCAGTTGCAGCACAGTCGTAGTTGAAAAATAATCAATGGCAGCCAGCAAAGCAGCCAGGATAAGTATGATGTGTAATGAAAAAACGAGACAATAGAAGCAGAATTCCATGATAACCACTGAGGAGATATAGTGACCTTGAAATAAGAAGTTCCATGGTGTGAGGTGAATGTGAGAAGAGATGTGGAAAAAAACACTGGAACTGCTGACAGGAACAGTAAATTTACCTAAAAACTGAAAATGTAGCTTGGAGCAGTTTAAAGATGAACTTAAACCTGACAAATGATATCTGCGGAGAAGTCCTTCTGTGTGCAAAAATGTGAAAAAAGGATAAGAATTTGTAGTTGATAAGAGTCCTACCAGCCTCCATTCATCTGGATAGAGGACGATAGCTTGGTGCTGTCACATCTAAAATAACAGCAGTTAATTTAAGGACAGAAGCCAGTGGAGTCAGCAAACAAGTAAATGATGTGATTAGGCAATTTTCAGATACTGTAAAATGTAACATGGCACAACTGTTTCTTTCAGATTTTGCCAAAAGGACATACAAAGACAAGCACTCCCTCCAACAACAAGATGAAATGAGTGCTGCCATCCTAGTAATGCAGCCTAATACACATCCTTAAGCTAAAATGCACTGTACTAGAGGGGCTATGTCAAAAGATCGAACCACATGATCAACAATTTAGTCCGTTGAACTGTTTTGGCTGACATCGCATTACTGTAGGAATCAGGAAATTTGCTCTTTCCCCCACTGTAATTTGATCTCGGAGTTGGTATATATAATTTGCAGCTTGTCCCACTGCAAAAACATTTTTTTTGTTGTATGCAGGTGTTGTTTGGGTTTGAATTTTTTTCCGATGGATTGAATTGTCAATTATATGGTCTTGACCATATGGGTTTGAGCAATCTGTCCATTTGATTTTTTTGACACAGACCCGTACTAGATATTCTCGGCTGGAGCTCCTTCTGTGTGGAGTCTGCATGTCCTCCCCACGGTCGAGTGGCGCGTTTGAAAGACATGCGTAGGGCGTGCCTTCACTGAAGGTTGGGTGTCGAGCTGGCACCTCGGCACCGCAAAAATTAACTGCCAATCATTAGCAGACCGGAGTTCCGCTGTGGTGATCCCTAACCGGGAAAAGCCGAAAGAAGAACAACAACCCATACTAGATATCTCTTCTAAGCTAAAAGTACACTAAACTGGATCCATGTGATCTAACAACAAGACTACTAACTCTGGTATACTGCCTCAAAGTAATAACTCAATGAGTGTTCCTTTACTTGCAGTGCAAAGAAAGTTACAGCTGACTATTACACAGCATGCAGTTTTAACATTTCAGTCGTATAGTACATATTCATACAGCTATCTACTTGCACAACAGTTGCTAAAATTTTCTTCCTAACAGTCTGAAACTAGCATTACCCGACTCTGACATTTCCACCTGAGTACTAATCAGGAAACTGTCCTCCTTTCACAGTGTTTAATGCATATGTAATAGTCTGATACAAAATATACACGTGATTACAAATTCAGTGCCATGATGGCAACACTACTTATTTTTGTGCATTTCTGGCTCCTCACAGCTGACTGTTAATTGCCACCATCTCATCTACTGTCGTCCAGGTCTACCAATCTCAGTCTTACCAACATTCACAGCCCGTGAAGAGATTGAGGAATTTGGTGCAGCATTATACTGCCAAGGAGTACCTTTTTTAATGTCATGTCCTAACTTTCCTCTTCCATTTGTGCGCACTCTGTGAACAATTAGGGGAAAATATGCAATGGGGGTGTGCTACTGTACTGTCACTGTTCTATGGTGACTCAGCCCACGACTCCCCATCTTACTCCCCATAACGACAATGATCCCTTGCGTATCCATCCTCAACCTCCACTAGGTGTCGGCAGTGAAGTGTATTCAAATGTATACCTTCCCAAACAGGATACGTACACCCATCTATTCCTGACAGTGCTTCAGACTCAAGAGATACTAACTGGAAAGATCTCTGAATTTTAGTCACCTGGGTTGCAGTCAAAAACCAAAAACTGCTCATATTTGCAGATGTGTTAACAACTGCAGCAGACTTACAATGAAGACTGTATACTGAACCCCTACATCCCCATTTTTGACTATTTTTGTTTTGGTTCCTTAAATATAAACTAATATCTTATAAGATGATGTTAGACAGCACAAATATTTTAAATGCCAGCTAGTAAAGCTTGCATTAAATATAAAAATACTAGAGTGCTAGAAAGCCAAACTGCTGATTCAAGAACAGAATTAAATACAAAAACAGTCTGCTCCCTTATGGAAGCTAATAACAGATATTACTGTTTATCTGTAGATCATGACACTCCATCCTTTAAGCAGGATAATAAAGTACAGTTGCACAAATCTGACTTACCTTTACCAGTAGATGTTAGAATTCCGCACCGCCTCAGTGGCATTTTGGGTTATCAGTCAAGGTGACCCAGTACTGGCCAGCTTTAAAAAGCTCAGACTATCTTCCCTCCTTCTTTCTGTGAATGCTGCTTGGCTGAGCATATCCTGAGATGGAAGACTTCAGTTGTCACAGAAAGTGTGTGCTCAGGCTTTTTCACTTCCTCAGAGGAGGACAGGAAAGTACCTGAAGCCAGAATCATCTAGCAAGAGTAAATTTACAGCCAATCACAATTGTGTCTTTCGGCTTTTCCCGGTTAGGAGTCGCCACAGCGGAACTCCGGTCCGCTAATGATTGGCAGTAGATTTTTACGTACTGTCTTGCCGGGCCTAACGCACAACCTTCAATGAAGGAATGCCCATTCACGCATGTCGCTACACAGAAGACGCTCTAACTGAGAATCGAACGGGCAACATCTAACTGTGAGGCAACAACACTACCGCAGCACCACCACCGCAGTTACAGCCAATCACAATAACGTATAATAAACAAAGTCCAAAAAACTGGATCAAAGAGGTACCTTCCTCAACTATGCACAATCTGGGGGATGGCAGGTGGGTGCTGCCACTACAGCAGTGAGGAAATAAAACATCTACTGTTGCAAGTAAGAAGGATTTATGCAACTGTACTATGTTCATCATACCCATTACTTCAGTGACATTTTGGGTAGATTTTCAAAGCTTACCCTACTTGCATGGTAGAAGAATAAGGCTCTAGGGGCCCTTGTTGAATGGCCCTAGCAAAGTCTGCTCTGGACTATGAAAAGGAATATAGTTTACAGTGCTTTATGATGGTATAGACAGAGGAATAGGTTGCTGCCTCTAGAATGCTTTTAGAGTCCACCTCTTTCTAATACGCTACTGAAGATAAGACCCTAGCTGACTGAACCTTAACTTCGCCTAGAAGAGATGTACCATGGTGAAAGTAACAGAAAACAATAGAAGATGACAACCATTGTGCAATGGTTTGCTTACAGACAAGATGACCTTTCTTAGCTCTGGCACAGGAAACAAACAGCTGTTCAGGACTTCTAAAGGGCTTTGCACTGTAAAAGTAATACCCAAGCTGTCAAAGCAAATTCAACTTAAGCAGAATCTTTTCTCCCCTGTTTTCTGGACCAGGACAGAACACTGGGTGACCGATGAAGTGATTCACGGTAAATTAGGAAATAATTAGTGGCATGAATGATGGATTACTGCATAACACAACCCTGCCCTTATGCAAAATCAGATAGGGCTGGCCCACCATGACAGCCTGTAGCTCAGACACTCAACCTGCACATGTCAGAGTAATGAGTAAAAACGGTCTTCCAAATAATAAACTGTAAATCAGCCTGAGAGGCAGATCCAAAAAGAGGCAAGGTCAATTTTTCAAGAACAAAGCTGAGATCCTACGGAGGAGAAATTTTCTTCCGAGAGGGTATTGTGTGCAACACTCCTTTCATGAACTGTTTACCACAAAACAGATGACAGACGGGGATCCATTGGCAGACAAGCTGAGATGGCCACAAGATCCACCTTGATAGAAACATATGACTAAGTAGGTCAGACAAACATTTCAAAACCAGACGGGTTGTTAAACCCCTTCCAGGACCTCTGCAATTGGCTTAGCACTACCTAGAAAACCACCTCCACTTGTAAATGAAAGAATTTATAGTTGCAGGTTTACTTGCCTCCTTAAATACCTACTGCACATCCTCATAGGACAAGTGCCTATAAGGTATCAAAATAGAATTACCCATTCTGTCAGTTGCAATTGCTCTAAACTGGAGTGTACCCATTCACCCCTGAAGCTGTATGAGCAGAACCAGTCTGTGAGGACACTTGTGGTAATTAGTAAATTCCATTAAAAGGGAGAACCAACTATACCTGGGCAAAAAGGGGGGTGGGTTACCACAATGATCTCTGTTAATTCTTTCTGAATCTTTAGAAGAACCTTGGGAATCACTGTAAAGGGTGGAACTGTATAGAGGAACACTCCCAAACCATCAGATTGATTGTCTTTCACACCTGCAAGGATGTCTTGAACAGATTTTTTTTAAGTTATCTGTTTTGAAAAGAGGCAAACAGATCTACCGGAGGTGTTCCCCACATCTGCATCAAATCCTGGAAGATCTCTAGCTGAAGCTTCCAGTTGTGAGGGTCTGTACTTAGTCTGTCTGCTACTGTTTTTTTGTCTGACAAAATGTACAAAGCCTTAAGAATCACAAAATGCTGAAGAACCAGCTCCCAATCCATCACGTCCAACCTGCAAAGAGGGTATGACCTTGTACCCCCCACTTACTTAAGTACCACATCACAGTAGGGTTGTCTGTGACAACTAGAAGAGGACTTGAGTCCATAAGTGGTGAAAAACTTTTAAGGCATGAAAAACTGTCAACACCTGTTTTACACTTGTGTACTCTGGCATACCCTGAGGACTCCACACACCTTGCACTTGAACTCCCATGGACATTGCTCCCCACACACAATTTGAAGAGTCCATCTGGACATACTGGGCTGGGGTCTGAAGACAGAAAGTGAGTTCTGGATTTAGAAACAGTTGATTCCTCCACCACTTCAGTTCTGTTCCACAATCTCAGTGTTGGTGCCTGGAAATCCAAGGAATGGGGGTACTGGGGTCCAACAATTCTTCAAGAACCACTATTTTTTTCTCAAGAGTAGTCTAGCTAGTAGTATCATTAGGGCTACAATTTTGAGGAACTCCCTTGCTAAGGCAAAGTCTAGAATAGAGAAATCTAAGAAAATGCCTTGATAAGTCATAATGTTGTCTTGTGGCAGGAAGGCCATCCTTTTACTGTCTATCCAACACCCCAGAAAAACAGTTTATTGAGAGAGGGTGTGAGGAAGGAGTTTTAAAGGTTCAATTTCAAGCCCAGGAGGGAAAGGAGGGATGCAACCTTGAAGGTGGATACAGAATCGGCACAAATAAGCAAGTCATCTTAATAAGGAAAAATGGGGATGACTAGGGTTCAGCAACAGGCAACCACTTGGGCCAGACACTTTGTAAGCACTTGAAGTGCAGTAGATGGTGCAAAGGGTAAAGCAGAAAATTGATAATATAAGCCATACACAGCAAATCTCAAAAAATTCATGAAATTGGGAGCAATACAAATATGATTATTAGTGTCCATGAGGTTCAGAGTCGCCATGAAACAGTGGTTTGGAAACAATGCTAGGACCAATTCCATGGTTAGCATTTTGGACTTCTGAACTCTTACAAAGCTGCTTAGAAAGGACAAATGCAGGATGGGTCTCCAGTAGTGCTCCTTTTTGGCAATAAAAAGTTTCTGGATTAAAATCCTTTGCCTTTGTGTTTCACAAACACTGATTCTATGACCCCTGCTTCTACCTTGTGATGAAGCAATGAAGGAAACAGCTTGGTCTGTTCTGATGAGTGTGGGGTAATTACCTGAAACTAGTGTACTGCGGAGAAGGGAAAAAGGTTGGTAGGTGGAGAGCCTGGTTTAAGGACAAGTCATTAACTACTTTGGGCATAAAGGTGAGGTTAGTGCGAAGGGAGACCCTGTCTTTGTGGAAGATCAAAAACGAGGGAGAAGCCATCAGGAGCTGGAGCTCAGAGACCCTTCTGGCAGAAGTTAGGGCTAGCAGAAAGACAGTTTCCCAGGTGCAGTGTTTTAAGGAGCCAGAAGAAGCCGTCTTGAAGAGTGCGAGTGTCAGCTTCTCTAGCACAACGTTTAGTACCCAGGGAGGGGTCACAGGTCTCCTGAGTGGTCTAATGTGGAGGATGCATTTGAGGAACTGTTTGGCCTCAAATCTAGAAGCGAAAGGGGTGGGGGGAGACAGACATGCAGAAATGGCTGACAGATATGCTTTTACAGATAAATAAGCTATGCCAGCATTGAGCAACTCACACAGGTATGAAAGAACTAGAGAAAATCCACCTTACGTGGGTCCAGGTTACGGGAAAGACACTACATCGAAAATCTTTTCCACTTGGATAGGTACGATTTCATGGTATTGGGTTTCCTGGCCTCCTGCAGGACTTGAAGCAAGTCCTCTGAGAATAGGTGTCTAAAAGGTATCAGGGCTCTATCACCCACAGCGTCAGCTGCAGAGTTGCCAAGTGTGGGTGGATGAGGGAGCTCTTGTGTTGTGTGAGTATGTCCATTCTGTGAGGTAACTTGTGATAAACTGCCCTTGGCTTGGTGCAGGAGAAGGGGGAATCAATGCTGTCTTGGCTAACAGGGAGTCACCAGCAAGAATTTTGCTTTGTCCTTTTTCCTGAGAGGAAGACCACAGCCTTTGTACAGTATGGGCACCCAACACAGCCCCCCCAGCTTGTATCCAAAGCATATGTGTACAGGTCTTGAGTTGGGGGCAGGGGGTGGATGGGAATTCCTGAGTTGAGGGACATTTGTTGGATCCACCACACAGCCTCCTTCTTCAAACAAGCTAAGAGCGGAATTTGAAATTCCAGAGGGTGGGCATGTACCCACACCAATTTCAGGAACTACTGAAACTTCCTCATATGAATCCTTGACAGAGGCAGCATAGGTATGGTCCAAGGATCCTGAGAAATTGCCTTGCTGACAAAAGGTGCCAGGGAAGGAGGTCTGAAAAGGTCTGGCAGAGCTCCTGTGCCTTTTGAGAGGGAAGGAACACTATCATTCTGTCTGTTTGGAATCTGCACCCCAGAAAGACATGATCTTGGGATGGGGAGAGGGCAGATTTTTTGAAGTCGATTATGAATCCTAGTTGTTGTAGGATGACAATGGCTGAGTGGAGGTTCCTCTGCAGTTCCTCTGGGGTGTTTGCCTGGAACAGGAGGTCATCCAGGTAAGAGAAAATATGAATGCCTTGGAGTCTGCAGAATGCAACTACTGGGGCCAACCATTTTATGAAAACTCTTGAGGCTGCAGAAAGACCAAAAGGCATGAAAGTCCCATAATGCCACAGAGAAACAAAAACATTTCTTGAACTTGGGATGAATGGGAATATGCAGGTAGGCATCTTTGATGTTTATAGATTCCTGTGGAATGATCAGGGGAAACAAGGTCTGAAGGGTGAGCATTTTGAAGGAGGCACTTTTAGGAAGGTGTTGAGGAAGGAGATATCTAGGATGGGTCTCCAGGGGCCTTCCTTTCTGAGTACCAGGAACATGCAGCAGTAAAAGCCTGTTCCTTTCTAGTGTGTGGGCACTGGTTGTATGGCTCCCTATTCCAGGAAGTCTGCCAATACCTGGGGTAAGAGGGGTACTTGTTCTGCAGATGGTTGTGGGATACCCCTGAAGGGAGACACTGTGTGCCATACCATGAAATATCCATGTTTTATGATGTACAAGACCCAGGCATTTTGTGTGATGGATTCCCAGGCTGGAAAGGATAGGGAGAAGCATAGGGAAAGAGGGGTAGAGCAAGGAAGTCCTGAGGAGTCAGGACAAACCTGCTCTGTCAAGAAAAGATTGCTTATGCAGGTGCGGGGAGGAAGGGGCCGAGTAGTGATGAGCTTTCTTGATCCCCTTGGAGGACTTCGCTTGGGAGCGCCGGGTTTACCTGCCACCGAATACCTGTTTGGAAGAGTAGTTCCTGTGGAACTTTGGGACTAGTGAAACTAGTATGTGCTCGAGTACTTTTAACTCTTTACTCTTTTCCTGCAGTGATTTGAAAAGATTAGCTGAAGCCTGATCAAATAATGCAGAACTGACAAGGAGAGCATCCATGAGCTTTGCCTTGATGTTACAGCATCATAGCTGCATTTTATCGAGTGACAGGCCACCTGGGAGAATGTAGCAATTAGGGAAGAGGCCAAGGCCTTGTTTTCTAAATCAGGCATGTTAGAAACAATATTAGATAGATAGTTGTGACATAAGTTCCAGGGAATACTTAGTCATATGTGTTTCATAGTTCAAAGCCCTAAAAGCTAGGGTAGCCGAAGTATACAATTTCTTCCCTAACCTCTCTAGTTGCCTACTGTCTTTTTCAGAGGGAAGGAGAGCGGTGGAAGGAAGGGAACTCAAAACTTTATCTGAGGCCACAGAGATGACTGAGGAGTCTGCAACAGGGGCCTTAAAGACAAAGTTGCAGGCCTGAGGGACTTTATAGTATCTGTCCGGCTTCTTAGGGGCCAGAAGCTGAGAGTCAGGATGTTTGGACATGGAAGCAAAGGCATCCAAAAAGGCAGGAATAACTGGTGAGATAGCTGAAGGGCTGGGGGGTTCCACCTAGAGGAAGTTGTAGTACCTCTTCTGAACATCTGACATTTGAGTGCTATCCCAACTGAAGTAGTCCCTCATTTTTAAAAGGGTTTCTCCAAATGAGATTTCCTCCATATGCAAATCTGTTCCATAAGATTCTTCCCTCAGGAGGGGCATTAGACTAGGAAGTCACAGACATCATCAGATGAAAGTTCTTCATCTGAAGTAGGCTATTGTCTGACTCTTTTTTGGGGGCGAGGTAGGCCAGTTGAAGAGAGGAGCAGGGGACCCAGCAGTAGGCCTCAATGACATGAAAGCCTTGAATAATCCTTGGGCAAAATGTTGCCACTCTTTCTGGGGGTCCTGAGAAGGGGATGAATGCTTGGCTTTTGTTTTCCTTAGCTGGCATGTCCACCTGATGTAAAGTCAGGGGTTCAGTTGCAGGACAACATTCAAGTGGATCCGAATCGACTTCTTCCCTCACCAGGATTTGCATGATTCCTCTAGGGTCTTCTGACAGAATGCACCTTGCCCCCCCCCTCCCGGATACCTATACCAGATGCTTGCGAGGCCTCTCTGGATGTGCTGGACCACGTCTAAGGTGGCCTGCAAAATGGACTCGGTCTGAGGATCTGGATCCAAAGCAGAACACATCTCAGGCCTACCATGCACCTTAAGAGAGACGTCTGTGGAGAGAGGCACAGCTAAAGCTTAGGGCCTAGGCCTTTTGGCCTTCTGCTTCATGGTAGGCTCAGGCGTCAGGCCAGAGGAATCCTTCACAGCACTTTTGGCAATGATTTTCAAGTCCTGGTTCTCTAGATATATTATGAGGGAGGAAATTCTGGTCCGAAGAGTCTTGGGAAAGAACGACTGACAAACAGAACAGTTGTTTTGGTTGTGGTGGGACACAACACAAGAGACACCAAGAAAAACTATCTTTGTGTGGAATCTGCCTTCCACAATCACCCTTCCCTTTTCTGGATGATTTTAACTCAAGGGAAAAAGGGATACAGCAGCAAAGGATGCAAAAGGTTCCCCGACTGGGCAATTATCTTTAGAAGAAACACTCGATTCTGGCAGCAGAGCGACATTTGGGACTGACGATCCAACTAGCAGCAAAAAAGTTCAGAGGATGGTGTGCGCGTGTGTCAACTTTATGAGCTACATCCGATAGCTGCCTATGTAGGACATACCATGCACCTTACAGTAGTAAAAGACTGGTATACTGGCCGAAATCGGGTTATCTGGCCAGGCAACTCCCTCATGTAAAGAATACCGCAACAGATGAACAGAAAGACATCTTAACGGTGCATTCAAAATTTCGGCCTTAGAATCATCAGAAAAGTTCTGGTCATTTAACCAAGCATACCGTCGTAATATGACAGAAGCAGCAGCATTTCAAGACTTTATCTACACATTCAAGCCCATCTCTCAAAGTATGTTTGAAAACCTGAGTTAAACTACAACAATTTCATTCATACAAGTCTTTTGTTCTGCAGGTAAAGAAACAGCAAAATCATTCAAACCGCACGCACACAGTAAAATAAAGTTCCACATAGAGACTTGATAATGTAACCTTCTAAAGGCTAGATTACAAGAAAAATACATTATTTTTTTCCTGAAGCTCTAACCATTTTCCCTCTTCATTAAAAGGCACTGGATAAGATGAACCAATGACATTTTATTTAGCATGCAGATAGGTCATCAGTCAAATGAGAAAAGCAATCTGTCACAGATAGAACAGATATTGATAAAATTGGGCATCTCACCCTCTACAAGGTCATATACCCCTGCATAACTATGGGGTAGTCCCTAACTGCTTCCAAGCAAAAACATCACTAAATCTAGCAACTGTCTTGAGGAAAAGTGAACACTTGTTTGGAACTTACGCTCACGTTCACTCTTCAAAGAATCAAAGCTACTGGACACCGTGTCGGCTAGGAAATCACCATTGTCCTCAGATTTCTCATTCTCTGAAACAACAGAAAGGTCTCTAGCCAAGGTAGCATTATAGCCATGTACAGGAGCACAACTGCCAGAATTAGCTGTCTGCAGAACAATCTTAGCCAAGAAAACCACACCAGCCATATAAACAGCTGTAATCTGATTATCAGCTTCTGTTTCTTTTTCTCATGAACTTCACAATTAGATAAAAAATATAGAGTATTATGTCTGGCAGGGGGTTTCTTTTTGCGGACTATCCTGCACCTAAATGGTTTGGTGCTCTTTTATCTGTACCAAATACTAGAACAGCTCCAGAGGATGTGTCAAACCTTCATTCACAGTGGCCAGCATAGGTGTACAAGAGGAAAATAGGGCAAAGGGTAAATAGTTTGCAGGTTGAGCAGTGGCCCTGAATCACTAACTGTAGGCTGAGGCACATTTTTATTTTTAAGTGCAACCGGATTTGATGGGGGCTACCAGAGGTAGGATCGACAAAATCAGGGGAAGAGAACATTAGCCAACATAATAACTGTTAATCTACTGCTCATTCATCTCTCCAGGAGTTAGGGAAAACTACCCCAACAATGTTGTGCTTTCTATAAGCAACTAAAACCAGGAGAAGACATATAGTAAATCAATTTGTTATCCTTCTCAACTATAGCGAGCATCATCTGCTCTCTCGGAGCCTTATTCTACGTCTCTCTGCTTTTACTCTGACAGTAAATCTATCACAGGAATCCTAAACTTAGGAATATCTCCTAAAATGTAATATTATATTGTAGAAAACAAATGTATCCTGTCAGTTAATATGCTTGTCGAAGTTTCTTCTATGGAAATTGTATGTCAAAAGTCTGTCCTTAAAACTATGTTTTGTAAAAAAAAAAAAAGAAAAAAAAAAAGAAATTGTTCTCTTGGAGCTTTGCTCCCCGGGCCTCCACTGAAAATGGACTTGTAATCCAGTTGGACTCTTCTGGTCAACAAATGTAAAATAAAAAAATAATAATAATAATAAGCTGACAGTACTGGACAATTTATTTTGATAAGCACTTAAGGTTTCTAGTAATAAGTATGGCCCCATATAACTAGACTCTGCCAAACTGTGTTATCACAAAAAGCATTTTGAAATATGTTCAGAATTCTTTTACAACTGAAAGAAATTAAAGAATTTCCAATATACCAAAGCAACCAATATGTTCATAGGTATACAGTAAGCTGATGACCACCAGAGCCTTTATAAGTCTAGCTGTACAATCCAGCCCAATTGTATCCCTATGTATTATGGGCATTTATTACAAGAGGGCATGTCAGTCAGGAAGTTTCTACAGGTTGTGGTGGAGGGTATGTTTGGGCATGACTGTCTACATCTGTCTATCAAAGACATAAAGGCCATACCATGAGTGAAATTTCTGATTTCTCATCTCCTATAGTGAAAGTACTCTTAAATAGTGTTAGGAATGGATTCAGCTTCACCTGGTGATCCTCTGAGACACATCTGTCTTGCCAATATGTCTTATTTATGTCACACGCAAAATTTAAACCATGGATCTAGTGGTTCTGATGCTGTTCATTTTGCAGACATGCAAAAGGTCCATCAGAGCTGAATCTGAGGATGCCTTGTATGCCAAGCATAGATCACTTCTCAGTAAGCCGAAGGAGACGGAATGTACCAAACCAGTGTTAAAAATTAGCTTCACACACTTTAACCATGATAAACTGCCATAAAATGTTTAATAATTTAAACTATAGTTTCTTGTCAGAGACAGTAAAATCTCCATAGTATATCTATGGGTCTAGGGAACTACTAAAGGGGCGGTGAATACCGCACAATGTGGTTGGGCTAATATATGCCTTCGGGCAGATAGCCCAGTACCAAACTATGAACCTATATTCTAATGATTTCATTCATGGTAAAATTGAAATCTGATGTTAAAAACACACAGTTATACGTATAGTAAATAATGTACAGATGTTGAAAAAATCCACATTCTGCAGTATTTTCATATCAAAAGATGAAAATAAAGCAAAGTAACAACAGTAAAGATGTAAGCGATTAATTTTCAGTTCTGAATTTGCAAGATAGCCCCTAGTGTCTAACAACATATATACACACTGCATTTCTGACAGAAATACTGAAAGTTTCCTAAGAAACTGTAAACATATGCATTTGACAAAGACAGAAGCCAAACTAACACTACTACAAGCAGAAATTCCCACAGGAATTACTGTTAACACTGAGAAATAGAATATTAAAACACACAGTTTTTTTAATAAACATAAAAATAGAAAGAAATTAATAACTCTAATAACAAAATGAGAGGAAGAAGGTCCCTGAATGGGTCTTCTTTGAGCAGCAAAATGGAAAAATGAGCACTGGATCCTGTGAAGAATCAGAGGACTTTTTTATTTGGATGGCAGAAAAAGACTGAACACTCACTTCCTGTGACAACTGAAGGCTTCCCTCTCAGGATATGCTCAATGAGCTGTCACAGGAAGACATCAGGAGGGGAGTCTGAGCTTTTGAAAGACGGCCAGTACAGGTTTACCTTTGAAGATAAACCAAAAGGGCAGAGGGACTGACGAACATCAGGGGCTGGTGTTTACCTGTGCCTTGGCAGTCACACTTACTTTTGTAAGCTGAAAACAGGGATGATTGTCCTGGAACATTATGTCTCTTATTCAGGCTTATAACAGGCATTACTGTTTACCTGTGCTTTGTAAACCCTGTCTCTTATTCAAGCTGGTAATAAATAGGACAAGATTCTAAGATGAGTATTTATAGAGACATGCATTTGCAATACTTACTTTTGAACGTATGATTTGGTACAGGCTTTGGGGTCAATGTCACTGGATGAACACCACAAAGAGAAACTTCCAAATGGTTAAATATGATTTTCTAGAACTCTGATTTCAAGCTTTCTTCAGAATTTTTAAAAACATGTTTATTAAATGGCACTTTACATAATGATATAGGCATACATTGGATATAAAAAGTGTACACACCCTGTTAAAATGCCAGATTTATGGGATATAAAAAAATGAGACCACAATAAATCATTTCAAAATGTTTCCCACCTTTAATGTGACCTATAACCTGTACAATTCAATTGAAAAACAAACAAATCTGTTAGGGGAAAAATATAAAAAATAAAAACTTACAATAAGCTGGTTGCATAAGCGTGCACACCGTTAAATGAATACTTTCTTGAAGCACATTTTGCTTTAATTACAGCATTCAGTATTCTTGGATACACACCTGCCATCAATTAAAGAGACCCTGACTAACCCCAAATAAAGTTCAGGTGTCCTAGTAGGATTTTCCTGACATTTACTCAGTTGCCTGCTACAGCAAAAGCCATGGTTCATAGAGAGCTTACAAAGCACCATAGGAATCTCACTGTTGAAGGGTATCAGTCAGGAGAAGGGTACAAACAATTTTCCACAGCATTGGATATACTGTAGAACACAGTGAAGACGGTCATCAAACAGTGGAGAAAATATGGGACAATAGTGACATTGCAAAGAACTGGATGTTCCTCCAAAATTGATGAAAAGACAAGATGAAAACTGGTTAGGGAGGCTGCCAAGAGACATACAACACTGAAGGAGCTGCAGGAATTTCTGGCAAGTACTGGTTGTGTACTACATGTGACCACAATCTCCCGTATTCTCCATATGTCTGGGCTATGGGGTAGGGTTGCAAGACGGAAGCCTTTTCTTACACAGAAAAATATCCAGGCCCGGCTAAAATTTGCAAAACAATACATCAAGTGTCCCAAAAGCATGTGGGAAAATGTGTTATGGTCTGATGAGACCAAGGTTTAACTTTTTGGCCACAATTCCAAAAGGTATGTTTGGCACAAAAACAACACTTGGTTTCACCAAAAGAACACCATCCCCACGGTGAAGCATGGTGGTGACAGTATCATACTTCGGGATTGCTTTTCTTCAGCTGGAACTGGGGCTTTAGTCAAGGTGGAGGGAATTATGAACAGTTCCAAATACCAGTCACTTTTGGCCCTAAACCTTCAGCCGTCTGCTAGAAAGCTGAAGATGAAGAAGAATTTCACCTTTCAACACGACAATGACCCCAAACATACATCCAAAATCAATAAAAAATGGCTTTACCAGAAGAAAATTAAAGTTTTGGAATGGCCCAGCCAGAGCCCAGACCTAAATCCAATAGAAAATCTGTGGGGTGACCTGAAGAGGGCTGTGCACAAGAGATGCCCTCGCAATCTCACAGATTTGGAGCATTTTTGTAAGGAAGAGTGGGCAAATATTGCCAAGACAAGATGTGCCATAGACTCCTACCCAAGAAGACTGAATGCTGTAATTAAATCAAAAGGTGCTTCAACAAAGTATTAATTTAAGGGTGTGTACACTTATGCAACCAGCTTATTGTACGTTTAGTTTTTATATTTTTTTCCTTAACAGATCTATTTGTTTTTCAACTGAATTGTATAGGTTACAGGGTCACACTGAAGGTGGGAAAAGTTTTGAAATTATTTATTGTCGTCTCAGTTTTCTATATCACAAAAACCTGGCATTTTAACATGGGTGTGTACACTTTTTATATTCACTGTACATACATTAATACCAGAGAAAAACTACAGTGACGTTTTCACTACTTCCATACAGTACACATTTTCTTTTTATCAATTACCACTCACTCCAAAACTATATACATAGTTCAATTTCCCTTAAACTCTCTCCTCCCAATGAACCTTATTCTTTGTGTATTATCCCCACAAATACAATTTATTTCTACATAATTTGCTACTTCCCTTTTCCAAAGATTCCACGTCCAGTTCTTTTATCTCCTTTATAATATTCAATACTTCAGTTAAAGTCAGTTTAGATTTTGATTTCCATTTTCTAGTAATTGCTTTTTGACGGCCAACACCATTAAACTTAGTAAGGCCTTAGTACATATAGGCAAGTCAGATCCTGTGACCCAGCTCAAAAGAATCATTTCATTAGTTACAATTTGCTCCCCCAACATTTCTAACAAAGTACTCTGCGGTGAATTTTTAAAATCTGCTAACTCATTACAATCCCGAAAAAACATGTCCTTAGTTATCTCTCTCTCCCATCACACTGTCCTCTGCCCAAGGAAACATTCTGTGACATCTGCTTGGAGTTTAAAAATATCTCTGCAGACACTTTTAAGCCTTCTGAACTTTGCTGCATACCCGAGAACCATACAGATGTCCTTCTATTGCTTTTTTGTAAACTGGCTTTCTAGTCTCTCATCTCAATCTTTTCTCCTTCTATTGCTTCTTTGTAAACTGGCTTTCTAGTCTCTCATCTCAATCTTTTCTAATCTCCTCTGATGAATTCTCATACTTACAATCCAATATCTGATATGCCCTAGTAATTACCCATTTTTAACAGCAGCTTCTGTTGTAGACTTAACTAAAAACTCAACCAGAGCTGGTCTTTCATTTAGCAAGCCGTTATCCCTTTCTCTTTGTGTACATATTGATATCAATCCCTGTTAGGCAAGGCAGTCTCTAACCCACAGTCCAATCTTCTGGTTAGCCTCATTTCACTCTATTATCATTCCCTCCCTAGTTATTTGCTCCCAATATCTTTGTTCCTTTGCTTATTTCTTTTAATAATTCCACCCTCTCTTGCCTACTTTCTACACTCCTAATTGCAGTCACCCCCATCGGAAAAATCTCCTACACCCATTCTCATGTTGCCTTAGTTCTTAAAACTGCTCCTGCAATTTTATAAATAGGATTTTCTGTATGGCTGTTGAAATTCCTAATAGGTTCATCTTCATCCCTTTTTACTTTGATTTACAACCTTCTGCTTTAGTTACATATATCAGGTCTCATCTGTGTAGCTTCAAAGTATCCCTTCAAATTAGGCAAAACCACAATAATCTTTGGGAAGAATCAGCTTGCTCCACTTAAACCTTGCTCTCTTCCCATTCCAAATAAATTCCTTCAACTCTATTATCTTCTACAGCTTTTCATCTGGTTGATACAAATATACATGATTTATATACAAGACTAATGTGAGTAAAATCAATCAACAGAGGCATTTCCTTACATTCTACTTCTGCTGGATAATCACTGTTCTATTAATGTTGTCAAATATTTGCCCCCCTCTACAAAATCACACTGTTCCATATCCATTAAATGTGTTAAGTATACCTCTTAAAAATCTTCACAAAAGAATTCCTGAAAGAACTAAAAATAATGGATGAGAAAGAACAAACAGCCAAAGTTAGGAACAGATGTTAAAAACTACTCTTATAAACTTATGAAGCTGTTAGAATAACAGTTTTTGTACTAACATGTATTTTCCCAAAAATATGAAGTCAGAGGGACTCTCAAAATGGCTGCATATTGAGTAACAGCTTAATTTGAACTATCCCACTGTGAAAAGAAAAACGCAGGAGATAGAGACAGTAAACTTCTATTTTGGGTAAATTTCAGTAACTGGCTAGCAAGTGCACTACCTGGATGCCAGCAAAAAAGAGGTTCAGAGAACCTGAAAGAAAATCAATCACAAAGAATGACGAAAATACACTGACTGGGAAGAATTCTGCAACTGTTCAGCAAAAAGCAGTGCAAGCTCCAGCTCTGGTGGAATACATGACTTCCAGTATCCTACAGGAAAAAAAAAGTCAAATGTACTCAGAGCGGATTAAAATAAACAAAACACTGAATGAGTATATCAACTCAAATAACAAAAGGCTAGAAAATGGAGGAAGCTTTAAAAAGATATTCAGATTAGATGATAAAACTGCAAAAAATCAGAGGCTGAAGTGTAGAAAAAGCTGGCTGAATATGAGACTGCTCAAAAAAGATGTTTAAAAAAATAATTATTTACACTAAAGAGCAGATAAGGAAAACCTGACATTTTCTGTTGTACCAGAGAAGCTGGAAGGAACAGACTTTATTAATTTTATGAAAGCAGAAATATGTAATTGCACTGGTACTCCACAACATGAGTTATCAACTGAAAGGGCATATCATATGTTTGCCCCAAACTTGACCATGAGAAAGCACCCTAGACTGTTGATAGTAAAGATGCAATCCTACCAGCAGGAGTTGACTGACAAAACTGTGGCAGAAGGACAAAGTACTAAAAGTGGGAGACAGTAGGGTATTTTTGGAAAATGCTTACTCACTGTACACCAGACAGAAGATGAGCACATTTATTCCACTAATCAGGGAATGTTGAGAAGCAGGCATGAGATTCAAGTTGCTGTACTCAGCTATTTTCAGAATATTCTTTCCTGGAGGGGCAAAATCATTTTTTGATGCAGAGCATGCCAAGGAGGAAATACAAAAGTTTGTTCAACATAAATTTGAGTTATGTAACAGAAGGAGGTTCTACTTCTTGTTCTTCTGGTAAGAAAGATCACAGAGAGACTGTGTTAGTGAAACATTTTCCAACATTTCAACAGGAAAATGCTTGAGAGACTGAAAAAAGCACAAGAGTTGACTAGAACTGTAAGTACATTGGAAATGAGGCAGAGACTAGATCTGGGAGATGGAAGTCAACAGGAATAAAACTAGCAACTCAGAAACAGACAAATATACGTGGAATTACAAACCATTAATTATATTTGTGAAACATGACAGAAAGAAAACGTAGAATCAATGCACTTTTTTGACTTTGTTAAATCTGTAGAGGACTCTAAATTATATGCCCTATTTCATGCCATTAATGTTTGGAAGAACATTTTCGGGGGAAGAAGAAGGAAAGAGTTACCTGTAAGTAAAACAAAATTTTGTTCTTCATCTTGGAGTTTTTATAATGCACTATATAATCTGCATGCTATAAAGTAATGCTCCACTTAAAGAAATCCCAATCCCTCCAAGCTACACGCTCTAGGGACCTAAACCTTGTCACCACAATAAGCAGAACATGCCGGAGGGATAGATTCCTGTCCCAGAGACTTCCCATACTCTGGAATAAACTACCTATCTATATCAAACAAAGCTCCTCATTAGCACTCTTCAAGAAAAATCTTGATAATTGGATGGGAAATAGGAAATTCACCCCGGGGAACACCTCTGTGTCTCTTGGCTGGCAAAAACCAGGGTACCTTTTTGGCTGGGCTTGTATAGGCCCCAGGGCCAATAGCCTAGTACCTACCTATGAATAAAGTTTTCTCAGTTGTTTTCAAGTGTAATGGGTATATTAAGGTAAACAGGTGACCCTGTTTTTTTCCTCCTCCTTTCTTTCACCTTGTTCAGTTTTAAGAAATGTATGCACTGCAATGTAAAAAAAAGAAGAAATGTCGAGCAAGATGCAAGAAAAATCTATGTGCTTTTTTTCACTCTTGCATAGGGGAATGACTAGATTAAGGCCCTTGGCTTGAATTAGTAACAAGTTTTAATAGAAATCAAATGAATAAAAAACAACACTGTCTAGCAAATAAATAAGTGCTTGTATAAGCAACTCTGTTATCTGGTTCTCATGTCTACATGGAGATAATCTGATAAACTGCAATAAAAAATCAGAACACTTATTGTTTTCAATGGCTAGGAGATGATATTTTCAGAAAGTGTTTTTCCAAATTTGGGACAGTAATAAAGATAAGACACTTAGTAGAAGCACAGGGTGTACAATGTGTCTCAACATGGACACCCTTCCCTTTAGGTTAACCTAAGTGTGTGGGTATGGCTGTCAGTCCAGGCAATTGTTCCTATCAGAAGGGTAAAACTTCAATACTTGAAGATGTACACAGTTTTGTGTGTTAGCATTGTGTTAATAAGGTTTATGGGTGTATTGGGGGAGCATTTCTTTTTTTCTTTTTTTTTTTTGAGGGCTTTCAATAAAACAAAAAAGTTTTCTAAGATGTGACATAGGCTTAAATGGATATGACAAGAAAGAAGTGTACAACAGATCACCATGCCAAACAGTGGTGTACGCATGTAACACAAAAGCTGGTACTAGAGACTTAAAAAATCAGTTACACTTAAAAGATGGGAATAGTAACTTTTTAACATAATGATGCTTTCTATAATATCTTTAAATCTAAATGGTTTCAGAGATGTATACAAAAAAGAAAGAGCAGTGAACTGTATTAAAAATGTAGAGTGCAAACAGCAATGCTACAGGAGACACTTTTGGAAAGAACTGAACATGTGAACTTGACAAAGAAAGGTTTACATTACTGCTATTCAGCAGAAAACCTAGGGCAACAGAAAAGAAGAGTACTTATATTAACTACAAGAGCAGCTCCAACAGTGACAGAAGAGGATAAAAAAAATAATAATGGTAGACACATAGTAGTAAGGGTCTACTGGCAAAGGAGGAGGATTATACTGGCATGTATTTATATTCCAAATAAAACTGCTATAATGGAGCTTAAGAAAATTCTGGAAGAAATAATTAGCTTTCAGCAAGGAATATTACAGATGGGGACTGGAATTTAATTTGCAGCAGTGAAGATGTACCTGAGAGGCTCAGATGGGAAATATATAAAGAAAGGTAGATTTTGGTGAAATTTATGAATATGTTTGGCATGGAAAATGTAAAATCAGTAGGAGGAGTTCAAAGTGAATTTACATATCATTCCTCAAGATACAAAAACTGGCCTAGACTAGACAGAACATATATTTCACAGGAACATGTGCATTTAAATGAAAGTTCTGACAAGCTTCCAATAACTATTTCAGATCAGGCACCGATAATAACTAAATAAAAATGTAGGGTAATGAAACAAAAATGAGACACTGGCACTTCTGCAAGTATCTGTTGTAAAGAGAGAAATTTAAGGAATGAGTAGAGGAAATTATTCAGGAGTTATTAGAGAAGATCAACATTTCTTCTGAAAATATCACTAGGGAGTGGGATAAAATTCAAGTGAAGTTTAAAAATACAGTGGAAATAAGAGAGAAAGAGATGGTTAACAAGTAAGAAGAAACATTTAGAGGGACTGACAAAGATTAAAGTGTTGCAGAATAGGGGGGATCTCACAGAACAAGAACAGGAGCAATTGCAGAATGCTAAACAGAAAATAAGGGATTACCTCGACAATATGGATGAGTTTAGAAAGATTGCTGTTAAGCAACTGTTTTTGATAATTACTCCACAGCACATAAACTTTTAGCACATGATTCAGGCAACAGAAAGTAGAAAGGGTTGTTGCCAATCTTAGGGAGCCTATAAGAAGAAGATAACAAGAAATCCTGTAGAGGTACTAGAAATATTTTGAAAATGTTATGAAAGTCTGTATAAAGCAGAGAAATATGGAAATCAAGAAAAAGTATATTTATGGAAGAATTAAATATGCCAAGGTCAGAGGTAGATGAAGGAGGCTTAATTAACAGGACAGGAGGAGATAAGATAAAAATAGTGATGTATAACCAATCCTCATGAAGTCCCAAGGAAGAGATGGTATTCTTGTGGAAGTTTGGAAGCTAGAAGGGAAAAACTGAAAAAGATCTGGAAGGACTGTTTAACAGTACTTTAATAGGAGGAGAAGCACCAACATCTTAGAAGTGGTGGCTGTAATACCTAAAGAGGGTAAAGTCCCATCAAATCCAGCCTCATATTGGTCCATTTCAATCCTAAACTATGATTATATAGTGTTTATGACAATAATAGCTAAATAATGGCAAATGTGATGCCACAATTGACAGAAATGGACCAGTGTAGTTTTTTGGAAGTGAAACAAACATTTGACAAAATTAACAGAACACTGATGATCCAGAGGAAGTAGAATGTAAGGAAATACCATTGTTGTTGGTAGATCTTCATGCAGAGAAAGCATTTTGCCAGAGGATGCTGAGAGTTTATTAACAGGGTAATGGAAACATTTACATTTCCTGATAAAATTATATGGCTGATTAAGAGGATATATGAAAGATTAGAGGTGAAAATTAAAGTGTGTGGGTTGTGATAATTTCCATTTGAGCAGAGGAACCAGGAGGGGGTGTCCTCTTTCCCATTTGTTATTTGCATTATATTTAGAACCATTGGCAAAGAAAACAAGGGACTCATAAATGCAAGGATATAATTGGTATGGTAGTCAGGAAAAGATGGCTCTATTTGCAGATGATGATATTCTGTACCTGAAAAATAAAAAAAAAGAAAAACACAAAAGGACATTTCAGTGTTGGGGAACGTTTTAAGACAGCTTCATATCTTTTCAAAATGTAAAGTTAATGAAGCTAAAACAAACGCAATAGCTGCAAATTATGTACCCACACATGAACTGGTTCAGCAATATCCATATTTACGGGGACATGATACTGAGTATGGATTAAAAACAATTCTGGTGTGGCAGCTAAGGCTATGTGAGAAGAGACTAAACAAAAGATAATACAAAAACTGAGAAACTGGAAACTGTTTTATGGATATGCATAGCAAGATGCAAGCAGTTAAAATGGCTTTAGTTTTATACACAGATCAGGCATATTTTTATCAACCAGAGTAGTAGTCCTGCATAGCAATTAATAAAAAGCTGAAGGATTTTATCTGGAAGTAGAAGACAGCAGTAGTCAAATGGAATAAGCTGATTCTTCCAATAGAACAAGGTGGTCTGGGATTACCCGATTTGAAGGGGCATTTCACAGCTACATAGTTAAGGCTCCCACACATAGCACAAACAGAAACCTCTAACATAGGGAAGCTCATGAAACAAAGAGAGACTGGGATTTTGGATGTAGACCTTTAAGGAGAATAAGAAGAACCATAAACAATATTATATTCATAAAGTAGTATAAAGTATATAACTAAACCAACATGGGAATGGAAAAAGGAGATTCTGCCAATGGGGATGAGTGCAATTAGGGATACAGGCAAAAGGCAAGAAAGGTCTGGAATTTATTGGAGAAAATGGCAAAAGAAACAAGGTGCTGGGAAGCAAATAATTAGAGAGGGCAAGTTAATACAATGGGATGAGGCTAATAATTTATTTGGACTGCAGGCTAGAGACTGCCTATCCTATCAAGGATTGAAATCAGAGTACAGGCAAAGAGAAAGAAATAAGGGGATCCTAAGTGAAAGACCAGTACTTGTACAGTTTTTAGTAGAATCTAGAACATAAGCTGCAATTAAAAAGGAATAATTATTAGAGCATATAAATATTCCATGATAACTATAAGAACCAATTAGAGAAGGTTAGAAACTTTTGGGAAGAGAAACTGCATAAGCAATTCACAAAGAAACAATGGGGGATATAAGTGTATCTCCCAAATATGGAACAAAGTCTAGAAGATTTAGGATCTTTGCTTGGAAGTGTTTACATAGATATTTTTATACCCCACGTAGACTCCAAAGAATTTTTCCTCAGGTAGATAGCAAATGTTGCAGGTGTGATGGGAAAGAAACAGGTAATTGGGAACATATTTTCTGGGAGTGTAATGAATTGGCAGACTTAAGAAATCCCTGCAGACTATTCTATAAGAAATACTGGGTGAGCAAATTGGCATGACTAAGAAAATGATTTTTTTAACTATGATAAAGAATCAGGATTGCTTAGACATAGATAGGCCTTCCTGATCTAATTATAGTGGTTGCCAAAAAGCAATTACTAGGAAATGTAAGTCAAAGTCTAAAACAACTGTACTAGAATTAGTGACTATAATAACAGAGATGAAAGAAATGGAAATGGGATCTTTAGAAAAGGGTAGGTACAACTTACATACAAAAATGGTAACTGTGGTGGCACTACATGCAGATGAGGAATGAGGTTTAAAAGAAGGCAGGATCTGAATGAGCTATGTGATGTTTGACTGACAATGACTGGATACAGTATAAGTGATGCTTAATATTTGCAACTAAAATTATGTCAATATAGTTTGTTTTCATTTATATAAAAGTATGATTGCCTACATCACAAGTGATAATTTAATAAAGCTGTTGCTTGTTTAATAATAATATAAAAAGAATATGAAGTCTGAAACTTTAACGCCTGCTATTATTTAGTGACTCAATCCTCAATATTATGCCAGAAAAAAAGCTTTATGAGGAATGGACCATAAATATGAGAGAGAAATTTGGAACTTCTACAAAATTAAGGACAGTTGAAATATATGTTGGTAAGAATTTTGCAATTCACTTAGCCTGTATGGACAGACATTTGATACTCATGGTTCAAAATTGTAATGGGATTTGAAGGAGCTTTACCCTCTCTGGGTAGCACAGATTCCACAGATGTTGGTACATTCCCTTCCTTTTAAAATATTGTTAATCGAAACCTTTCATACCTGTGTAACTTTCTTCCCTCCTAACTTCCAAATGTATACATTACATCATACTTTCCTGGAGACTCATATACCTCTATCTTTGGCATAATTAAGACATACATAAACATTTCCAATTGTTTTTTTTTTCATGGTTTCCCCATTTCTCAGCTTTACACAGATTTTTATAACACAAATACAAGTCAGAGTTATCCTCCTGTCTTATGATCCCCTTACTACCACAAATCTATCATTGTGTTTTTCTCTTTTATTACTACTACAGCCTCTCTCACAATCAGTATTACTCCCATTTCCTTTGTCCCTGATATTCTGCTGAATGCCCATTCTGAAATCTTTTCTTTGTGAAATTCAAATGCTCATTTACATTTAAATGCATCTCCTGTAACATTGCTATTTGCACACATTTCTTTTTTCAACAGCTTTACTGGAATATCACTTGTGACATAATCAAACTTAAGACTTATATTAAAGTAATCAAACCATATTAACTTCACCTTTATAAACATTATAAGATATATATATCAATATATGCAATGTATAATCTAAGCCACAATATGTAAAACTATTCAATTCCTGCCTTCTATTAAACCTCATTCCTCCTCCAAAACATTTTTCTGCATGTACTGTTCCACAATTTACATTTTTTCTATGCAATTTATTCCTACCCTCTTCTAAGAATCCCAATTCCTGTTTAATTCTGTTACAATATTTACTACTTTAAGTATAGTGCACACTACATTGTTTAATATAATTCAATACACTCTGCTCTTTATATTTGCAAGGCCATTTAAATTCTGCATTAATATTTTCAAAGCATCCATTCTGATAAAAGAAGTTACTTCCATAAATTATTAATGACACTTCTCCTGGATATATGTTTCTAAACTGTAGCTTACATGTACACACTAATTTCTGTCAGACCTATCTTTGATTCATTTGCTTCTTCTCATCTGTATTTGAACCCATTTCTTATTTCTCCATACCTTTCACTTGCATACAAACACTCAGGAAACAAAACAAAAAAACCCTAAACATGTTTGAACTCACCCAGTCCCTTTTAGATTGTAGCAAACGCATGAAACTGTAGATTACCCCCCCTCCATGTAGGGGCAGTTCTCCCAAATCAATAGATGTACCCCACAGGCATTGCATTATTTTAAAATTAGAGTTAACCGTAGGGTTCTTACTTACACACTTTGCTATCTGTCCTGTTCCTAACTCTAGTCACCTTCCAGATTTGAACAATGTGTATGCTTTTAGTAAACTTTTAACCTTAAGAAAAAATGCATCGACTCCCATTAAATCAATAATCTGTACAGTGTTATATTTGCTGCACTGAGGTACTACAGCTTCTGGAGAGAAAAAACATGTAGAGTTAGTTACTTCCTAGAGTTACAAACTTCACTTATTTTCACTGAACTGCTTACCAGTTTCCATTTAAGAGTTAAATATATGATACCTTGTACCTCTCCCTCAAAAATTCACTGATCAGACCATTCCTGATTAATTTCTTGAACCTGTCAACTCTCTGTTCCAAAAATAATTTTTCTAATGGAAGAAGGAAAAAAAAAGAGCTAGTAACTTTGCAAATATAAGAAAGAAACCTTGCAGATTTCACTCAGTACACACTGGTCAGAATTCCCATAATTGCTTGCACCTTTTTATCCTGGTCATAAGCTAAAAACAGATGGTAATGAAAAAGACAGCTATTAACCTTACAAATACAAGAAAAATATTTTTCATCACTTTTTATAGTTTGCAAGGACATCTGCTTTAAACAATCCAATCTAAAGCTTAAACTAAACATGTTTTTGTAAACATCCACTTCTGATTTTTTTTAATTCTACATATATCATTAATACACTTTGTTACCCCCCAACACACACACACACAGAGCAGGCCCAGTTGGATCACAACATTACATGCAGTTTAACATGCTTCTTTCCAGTGATAGTAGGAAAAAAGTACTTTCTTACTATAGGCAGTCCCGGAAAAAAAAAACTCCCTCACCTCACAAGTAAAATACCTGTGACTAGATACTATACAGAACTGCTTTACAACATGCAATTTATATAATAAAAGTTACTTTAGAAATACTAATAATACAAAGTTTATATTTACTTGCAGTTAAGTCTTCAGTCCTTTCAGTATTTTTCCAAATATTAAAGGCATAATGTGAGGTTTATGCTGTATAGTCCACTCAACAGTTTAATAGTCAAAAAACTTCCAGCCTTCTTCAGCCACTTCTTTTTGCAGAACAGAAGTCAACATGCCTAAACCATGTCTAATGGGATTGATGCTTTATATTAGTTCCATTTATTCACAAATTTTACCTTGCAGCTGGTGTTCTTCCTGACCATCTCAACCTCTCATCACCAGTCTCTGATGCAAGTCTAAGGTAATCCTCATTCTTCTAGTTAGGTCTTAGGGCTTTTTTTCCTGTTGCTCAGGCATTTTCATTTGGAATAATGGAAAATGTTTCATTAACACAGTCTCAATATTTGTTACTGTGAGAAGCAGCAACAGCAGCAGATTACCCTTCAACCTGCTGGTTTACTCTTTGTTGGCTAAATACAAAAGTTATGTACTTAGCGTAATGTTAGATTCAGGTTGTCTGGTTTTCATCCGCTACAAACCCATGGGTTTAACAGATCTGATGGGATCTGACCTTGGCATCGATACCGAAGTCTCCAGAACCACAGCTCTGACTCAGTCACTACTCATAATTCCCTAAGCTGCATCTCAAATCCTCAGATTGTTTGCCCCCACTAGTCTGAAAATACATTAATAAACTACCTAGGGGAAAAAATAACTGTTTAATGAAAAATAAATACAGTCTAGCATGACTGTGCCCAGATAGCAGGGAGCAACATTCACCCAATCATCTATAAGCCACAGGTGACAATTTGGATGGGGGAAGGAAGGATGGGAATTTGAAGGAGATGGGTCTTGGACATCCAATGGCATTCTAGAATGTTGCTGAATGAGACATCTTCAGAGATAAGTGAGAAGTCAGTATCTTCACTGAAAGACTCAGGTGAAGAGTCTCCGTATGACAAGATGAAGAGGTGAAGAAACAGAAAAAAGATGGGATGGGGGGGGGGGCATCGTGAACTTTCTTTTTTACCTGTGGTGGGAAGGAAACTGAATACCCTCTGAATATTATTCTTAGCACCCACAAATCTGATATTATTTGCCAGGCTTGAGGGTGAAAAAATGGATGCCTTCGACTGCCTCCAGAGTCTGGCATTCAGGTAACCATTCAGAAGCACTGAAAGGCTTTCTTGGAAAAAGGGCCATGAAAGCCTTAATTCTGCAGTCCATCTGTGTGTCTTGGGCACCATCCATTAAAATTGCCTCCTCCCTCTGCCATGGGGAGGTTTGTCACTTTGGGAGTCATGGAAAGAACCCTGTGATTTGCTGAACCATATTTTCTTCACCAATCTCTGGTTCCTAGAGAAAGTTCTTTGTGGGGTAGAAAAGCACACTCCCACTGCAGACAGAGTCTTGCCAACTTGCTGGCTCCTAGTAAGTGTATCCTTGACTTTAGGTCCAAACAAGGTTGAACCATCATATAGGGCATTGATAAAGGACGACTTAAAGCCTTTTGCAAAGTTACAAAGTCACATCTGGGCATCACGATGCATGGTTATGCCGATGCCTGCTGCTCTGACCATACCATCTGCTGCATCGAAGAGAAATGCATGGCCCCATTAGAGAGGACTGAAGAGTAGAAAGCTGGGACCCCATTGTTTTCTGAACATCCACAGGCAATACCCCTGTGACTTGGTGATCTCTTTAGTCATGTCTCTCTGGAATCTTGTTAAATGGGCTAAGTAGTTCAGCGATCTAAGGGTTAAATGTATAAGCTCACTTACCAAATCTGTTCATTGCCCTAGATTCTCTATTAGGGTATGAGCAGACGAGCTTTCTTCCGATAGCTCTTTCTTTGTGGTTGCTGCCACCACCACAGCATCCACAGGTAGGCCCTTACTCCAGTGCTTCCTATCTGAAGGTGTTGATAATATATGGTCAGCTTTTTTCTGCATGGACTCCACCACATCAGGAACCTTTCATGCTCATTAAGCCATAAGATCAATAAGAGGGTCAACAGGTTCTACCTTCCAGGATGGTGTTGGTCTGGAGCCAAATGCCTGCAAGAATACTGAGTAATCTGGAGATGGGTCTTGGACATCCAATGGCATTCTAGAATGTTGCTGAATGAGACATCTTCAGAGATGAGTGAGAAGTCAGTATCTTCACTGAAAGACTCAGGTGAAGAGTCTCCGTATGACAAGATGAAGAGGTGAAGAAACAGAAAAAAGATGGGATTGGGTGCAAACTGAAGTGGTTGCAGCTATCTTGTCTTTGGCAAACACTAAAACCCTTTCAAAGGCCTCAATGGGCGAAGCTGCTATTGGAACTAATGATTCCTTCCATTCCGAAGAAGAAAGGGAAACCTCAGTACCAATGAGCCCTGGCCCTGAAGCCAATTTCTGATCCAAGCAATCCACAGCTGATGCCCCAAGAGGAAGAGAGAGTTCTGAGAACCTCGGCATCAACTTGACCCTTAGAATTCAGCTTAGTCTCATCTTGATCTGATGGCATCAGAGACGAGACAGATCACAAAACAGTCAGCAAAATGCAAGAAACTCTGATGCTGGCACAGGTGCCACGGTTCCAAACGGCTCCATTACACTGAACCCAAGGTTTGGGTCTGCATGGATTCATGTAAAGGAGGGATAAACTGGCTAATACTACCTTACCAGGATCCGGTGCCAGTAAATCCCCAAGCTTTATCTGTGTTCTTTGAAATTTTCTCATCATCATGTTGACATTGAGTTCTGTCAGGCTTCTTGATAAACAAGCGGATGATGCTATCAAAGAAGGATGACAATACTGTCTCTCTTGGAGTATGAGCAACTGGAGCCTGGAATTCACTGGTCCTGGTGAGTAACTCATTTGAGGTGAAGGAAACCGGGCTCAAGGTGGTGTCGGCTCCAATATTCTAGATACCTTGTGGTCTGGACTGATAGAAATTGTCAGCTCCAGAGACCTCTTTGAATATTAGACAGATATTTGTTGTATTTTATTTCCCTCTTCTCTTCATCCTTGTCCTGGCTGTTAGTGTTGGATTTCTCATTTTTGAAGATGAAACAGGTAAAGGGAATCCACTGTCTGAGTGGGAAGGAGCTCCTTTAAAACTAGTTTGTCCCTTCTGGTCTGAAGGGACCTTGCAGTGAATGCTACATAGGACTGGCAGTCAATGTCAAGGTGCATGGCACCAAGACAGTAGACACATTTTGAGAGTGGGTGCTGAAGTGGTAATTTGTGCCCAAACTCAAGGTACTTTTTAAATCCTGTTGACTCTGACACCTTAAAATAAAATGAAAGGAAGCTAATAGACATGGATTCTAAGATTAATTCTAATATTAACTTTAAACTACTTTGAACTGCAGTAAGAGCTATAAGAAAAACACACACTTTTTTTCTTTCTTTATTTATTTTTTAAACACACAGGCCAAAGGCCTCAGCCTACTTTAAACTAACATAAACTAACTATTATACCAGAAAAAAAATCTATCTAGCAATATGCAAAATGTTTTTTCTTAAAGTATAATTACTAGAAAGGTGACAGAAAAATCGCTCACAGTAAGGGAGAAGCAGAAAAGATGTACTCAAAAAAATCCAACTTTAACCGAGAGCTCTACGAACATCCAAAAACTTTATGTGGCAAATGAGATCTGAGGATTTGAGAATTATGGTTATGGGGGATTCAGAGCTCTGGTTCCGAGAAGCTTTGTTACTGGTGCCAAGGTTGGATCTGTTGGATGCAACAACCCACAGGTTCAAAAGGACAAAAACAGACAACAGATATTCTTATTTCCTCCATACAGTAATGTCTCTTCCCCCCCAGAAAAAAAATATTTTAAAGACAGATGAAAAGCACCAACCTGAATCTCACTCCTGCCTCTCAACATCCTGACTGTTGGGATAAACATGCTTCTCTTCTGTCTGGAGCACACTGAATAATCATTTTCCCCAATTTTTCTACCTTTCTCTTCTGCCACAGTTTTGTCATGAGCAGCTCTTTCAGCTGGTAAGGCTGCAGCTTGACCAACACAGGCCTTTGCCTTATTTTCAACATATACATGAAGTGTACTCTCAGTAAAAACACTGGACTGATGTTCCATATCAGGCTTTATCTGTACTTTCAGAAAAATAATGCAATCTATTCCTTCCTGTTTCTACAGTAAAAAAGAAAACGTTGCATTTTCTCTGTGTGATTGTCTCTGTCTTCTAACACTACTACTTTTTTAAACATTTATTCTTGAGAAACTTGACATTCAACCAGTCTTTTCTTCATTTCAACCTCTGCAGTTTTACCAACTCAACTAAATAGCCATTTAATGTTTTTTTTTAGTTTTTTCCAGACTTTAGTAATTTAGTTTTATACTTTTCTCTAATGCATTAAACACATACGATTACATCTGATTTATTATTTTCCTCGCATTACTGAATTGGAAGTCATCTCCTGTACTAAAGTTGAAACCTAACTGCTTTTTGCTGAGCATCTGCAAGATTCTTCCCATCCAAAAATTTTTCTTCTCTTTTTCTGACTCTTTTTTTTTTTTTTTTTTTTTTGTACTTCCACCAGACTTCTCTTTGCTGACATCCTGTGCAATTCCAAGACGTTACCCAAACTGACAACATTAACTGTCCTTTTCATAAATTACACATAAGGAGAGCTCTAGTCAACTGCTTCTCGTTGTTTAGACATCTTGGCTGACCGCATAGTTTTAGTCCTAAGCTATAAACTGAATGGGAATGCACATGACTACAACTCAGACTATCCAGATTTGACAAATGGCTCAGGAGCTGGGAAGACTACAGGGCAGGGAAGGAGGGGAATATGGTGAAGTCTGCTCACCTCCCTGAAGGGGTGTAAGTTTTGGAACATACTCAGAATGTATGCTTGCCTCTAAATCCCTGATGAATAGAAATGAGTTGAAAGCACGTGACTATAATGTGGGCAGTCCAAGAAAAACAAACTGCTGTTCCTCCACAGAGAGAGACTCTCATAATTCCAGAACGATTATCTACACCTAATATTTTAATACGAGTAAAATCCAGCACAAGTAGACAAATAAAATAATAAAATCACAGTATAACAGCAGAAAAGTCTCTGTCTTCAACCAACAGAAGGATCATCATCACCGAACATAATGGAGGAAGTGGACAGCAAAGCCATTCCAATGCCCTAATTTTAAGTACACTCCTTTTGGTGTTTCAGACATGCAACGGAGGCATGGTAAGTAAAATCCTTCATGAATTTTGCTGGCTGACAAGTGACGACAACAAAACCTGCAAGGATCAAAAGAAATGCACACATATATATATCTATAGTAGTACTAGTAATAACAAGATGACATTATATCACCAATAATCTTAACATAAAGGTTAATGGCCGATGGCCATCCTGATGCTAGATATGCTGAGAGCCATTAAAGTTTCCATCAAATAGATAATCCGTGATACAGCCACAGACAGTACATGTAAATATGTCTATGAAAAAGTCTATCATTTTATTGCATAATGTTATATTTTCAATGAAAATTCATCGTAATTATGCATGCCTTTTTATGTGTAAGTAAACATCAGATCTTCAGTTTATGAGCATATACTTAAAACAACAGAAGCCTTTATCAGGTGTCAGTAGTAATTATATTTAAAATTAACACATTAAACACAATTAGCAATTAAATAAAAAAATAAAAATCTGAACTTACATGTTCTTACTCTGGGGTAGTTGTGTGCAAGCAGAAACCTTTCCACCCAGTTTTCCATATTTTGCAGCACCCAACTGTGGGCTAATTTATTTCGAGGTGTCTGTACAGCCAGCCAGTCCAAGCACTGGGAAGGGTTATATTCAATTACCTGCAAATCAAAAAACAATTGCACACCTAATAAAATATACGAGTCTAACAAAGAATAAAACAGAATAGTAGTAAATGCTTCATTTCGCAAATAATGAAGCAAATGGCCTAACAAAAGTACAGTTTTGCACCTACCATAAATGTAGATGTTCGAGTGTATACACTGCTGCAGTCATTACACTTGGGTTATCCTGCCGTCAGGCGGTTCCCCAGTCTGCCTGCTGTCGCCTCCTCCCTGACGTTAGTGCGACAGGGGTATACAAGATGCAGCCAACGCCATTTTCTTCAGTTTTTCTTGCCCCAGATGTCAGGTGCCCCCAAAAAGGTACGCTATTCCAATTGCTAATAAAACATACATAAGTAAAGCAATCAACAACTTTCAGATACCAGCAAATACTCCCCATAGGTAGTAGAGGGTAGAAGACATAGGTACGTACCAGCAAGTAAGCGGGGATGGAGGGAGGGTAACATGGACTGCAGCAGTGTATACACTCGAACATCTACATTTATGGTAGGTACAAAACTGTACTATGTTCATCGTGTTACACTGCTGCAGTCATTACACTTGGGTAGAATCCCAAAGCTGAGGTAGGGTGGCTGGGACTATAAGGCATTAGGGGTGGCTATAAGGCCCTGCAGGACTGCAGTGGCAAAGCCAGCTCTGGATTCAGAGTACAGAGGCAGGTGGTAGTGCTTGGTGAAGGTATGTACAGAACTCCAAGTTGCTGCTTCCAAAATGTCCTTGGGTAGGTACTCCTCTGAGGTAGGCAGGTGAAGTGGCTGTTGCCCTGGTGGAGTGAGACCTAATGCTGTTAGGTACAGGTTTTCCATGGTGGGTACAGCAGAAACGTATACAGTGTCCTATCCATTTTGAAATGGTCTGTTTTGAAATGGCTTTTCCCTGTGCTCCCACAGCATATGCTACCAAAAATTGCTCAGATTTTCTGAAAGCTTTGGTTTTGTCAAAGTAGAAGCGTAACTGCCTGTGTATGTCCAAAGAATGCAGTAGTCTCTCCCCTTTATTCTGTGGATTTGGATAAAAAGTTGGCAAGTGGGTAGTTTGATTGAGAGCCACACTTGATACCACCTTTGGCATAAAAGTAGGGTTAGTTCTTAAAGACACCCTGTCTTGGTGGAAAATGATAAATGGTTCCACTGCCATTAGTGCCTGTAACTCTGAAACTCTTCGTGCTGATGTTATTGCCAGGAGTAGAGCAGTTTTCCAAGAGATATATTTTAAATCTGCTGTGTTTGCTGGCTCAAAAGGAGGTAAAGTTAATTTTTCCAACATGAAGTTGAGGTCCCAAGTTGGAGTAGGTGCTCTACGGGGCGGTCTTATGTTTTTAACCCCTCTGAGATACTGTTTTAACAAAGGATTAAAGAAAATTGGTGGATCTGTGTTGTAATGAGCAGAGACGTGATCTTGATAGATGAAAAGGAGAGGCCTTTGTCCAGCATCTCAGTTAAATATTGTAGTATCTGAGGAATATTTGGGACAAGAGGGTCAAGGCTGTGAGCCTGGTTCCAGGCACAGAATCTCTTCCATTTATCCCAATACGCTTTTCTGGTACTAGGCCTTCTGGCCTCCAGAATGACATCCATAACAGCTTTGGAGAGACATTGTTTGCTTGACTAGGTAATCTTCCATGCAGCCATGTTTAAAGTCTTCAGCTGGCTGTGAAGTATCTGATTGTTGTGCTGAGTCAGCAGATGTGGTATTTGAGGCAAAATCCAGGGTGGTCCTTATGCTAAGTTCTTCAAGACTGGGTACCAGTGCTGGCGTGGCCAGTCTGGTGCAATCAGGATCATCTTTGGCTCTTCCTGCCTGGCTTTGATGAGAACCTTTGGAAGGAGAGGCAGTGGTGGGAAAGCATATACTTGTAGGTTTTTCCATCTGAATGAGAGGGCATCCACTTTCCATGCTTGTGGATGGTAAGTCCTTGTGCAGAATTTCTGTAGCTGGCAGTTCATTGGGGATGCAAACAGATCTATGTCCGGGCTCCACCATTTCTGTGTTATCATTCTGAATATTTGTGGATTCAACTCCCATTCGTGGGGATCCATGATGTTTCTGCATAAGTTGTCTGCCAGTGTGTTTTTCTCTCCTGGCAGGAATTGTGTTTGCAGATGAACCTGATAGTTTAGAGCTGTGTTCCACAAGGTCATGGCTTGTCTGCAGAGTGGATAAGAGTGACTGCCCCCTTGCTTGTTTATGTACCACATAACTGTGGCGTTGTCTATCTTTAATAGTAGTTGTCCTGGATGTAGCAGGTCCTTGAAGGCTATTAGGGCATTTTGTACAGCTAGCATCTCTTTTTGATTGATGTGAAGATGCCTTTGTTCTGCAGGCCAGCTGCCCTGAATACTTTTTCCTGCCATGTGTGCTCCCCAGGCGTAATCAGATGCATCTGTTGTCAGTGTTTGCCTGGCTGTGGGTTGAGTAAAAGGCTGTCCCTTGTTGAGGTGACAAGCTTGAGCCGACCATTGAAACTCCTGTTGCAGACAAGGAATTAGTGGTATAACTGTTTCCAAACTTTGACAGTGTTGAGACCAGACACTCTTTAGGTGCCATTGTAGTTTCCTCATATGCAGCCTGGCATATGGAATTAGTAGTATGCAAGATGCCATGTAACCCAAGGCCTGCAGAATTTTTCTTGCAGGGAGTTGGGTTCTTGTTGCCATCAATTGAAAATATTGAGTCAGATGTCCTTGCTTGTCTGGCGTGAGATAAGCTATCTGGGCCGTTGTATTCAAGCTGGCACCCAGGAATATTATCTCTTGTGAGGGCACTAGTTTTGACTTCTTTTCGTTTACTGTGTACCCTAGGCAACTTAATAACTGTTTTACAGACGCCAGATGCTGTAGAAGAATGTCCTTGCTCTCTGCTTGAATCAGGCAGTCGTCCAGGTACGGATAAATTTGAAATCCTTTTTGTCTGCAAAATGCAATTACTGGTGCCAGGCACTTTGTGAAGACCCTGGGCACAGTAGATAAGCCAAAGGGCAGTTCAGAGAATTGCTAGTGCATTGAACCAGCTATGAATCTGCGGTATCTTCTGCAGTATTGTCTGATAGGGACATGCAGGTATGCCTCCTTGAGGTCCAATGTTACGAGCCAAGCTTTCTTGCCCAGCATGGGAAGAAGCTGCTGTAGTGTCAACATTTTGAATTTCGGAACATCCAGGTAAGTGTTTAGAGAAGAAAGATCCAGAATGGGCCTCCAGGCTTTGTCCTTTCTGGGAACCAGAAAGAGTCTTGAGTAAAATCCTTGTCCTTGCTCCTGTGGTGGTACCTTTTGAATAGCTCTCATGTCCATGAGTGCTGTAATTTGTTTTTGACCCTCTGCGCATTGATTTGGTGGCATTGATTTGGTGGCAGGTTTTGCATTCCTTTTAACCTTGGCAGAGTGTGAAAGTGGAACCTGTAACCTTGAGATACAATGTTGAGAACCCATTTGTCTTTGGTGATCATATGCCAATTGTGATAGAAAAGTGCCAGTTTTCCTCCCAAGGGGGCTGCCAAGAGACAGCTGTTTGGCAGCTGTAGTGGGACGTCATTGGGGCTGTTTTTTATAAGGTTGTGGCCTGTTTTCCCCTTCTTTCTGGCCTGATGCACCCCATTGTCGAGGCCTGTAGGGACCTTGTGGTTGTCCTCTGCCTCTTGGACGTCTGTATCTGCCCCTTTGGGGTTTGTCTGAAGCTGGAAAGGTCCAAATCTTTGTTTGCCAATTTCTGCTAAATCGAGGAGGCTAAACCTGTAAGAAATCCTTCACCGTTTGCATAGATTTTGCCTTAAACTCCATTTTCTTTAATACCTCTTCTGCCTTAACTCCAAATAACACATCCTGCTGTAAAGGTGCATCCAATAGTTTTGCTTTAACATGATCTGGTAACGTATGTTCTTTTAACCAAGCATGTCTTCTAATGACAGAACCTGCAACAGCTGCTCTACAGGAGGCCTCTAAAGAATCAAAACCACATTGCAAAGTGTGTTTTCCCACTTGTTCAGCTGCATGCAATAAATCCTGCATTTCCTTTAAATTAGGAGGATCTGAATCTGGAAGCATTTTTTGTTTCAACTGAGACATCAAAAACTGCTGATATTTTAACATGTGAAACTGGCAATTTAAGGCCCTCATTGCTAAAGTTGCAGACGTATATACTTTCTTCCCCCATCTGTCCAATGCTCTGGAATCTCTGTCAGAGGGGACTGGATTATTTGCTGATGAGGCCTTAACCCCTTTGGGTCCCTGAGAAATAGTTTCAGGGTTGGCAACAGGGCTTTTATAAAGAAATTTGTGTGAGTCAGGGACTCTGTAGTATCTGTCAGGCTTAACTGGGGCTGAAGGTAAAGAATAATTTAAGCTGGATTCAGTATACACATCATCCACTATATCTAACACTGGCGGAATAGCAAGGGGTCTGTGTTGAGGTAATAAAAGGAAGTCTCTGAGTCTTTTCTTGGATTCTGAGTAATCCTGGCCTTCCCAATGGAAATGCTCCCTCATGGTATGTAAGGTTTCACCAAAGGAGTAGTCCTCAGGCGGAGAGGCTGATGGAATTGATTCCTCAGCATCAGAATCCTCATAAGGGGGGTAAGGAGTATCCTAGGTCTGAGCATGAATCTAAAGAGATGGATACCTGGTCGGATGAGTCATAGTCTGCATCCAGTCTAGGCCTTTTATCAGGAGGGGGATGGGAACCCCTGATCAGAGTGATTAGGTCTTCGGCAATTTTGAGCATTTGTTTCTTAGGCATGGAGGCCTGTCCTGGAGAATGCTGTATTTGTTTCTTTGTTTTTAAAGCAGGTTTAGACTTAGCAGAAGATTTAATGCTTAACTGGGTAGGTCTGAAAACACTCTCTGAGGCTGCGGGTTGTTCAACTACTGCGAATCCCTCTGAAGGGGTAGTTTCGGTAGTCTGAATAACTTGTGCGTCTGAAGGCCCAGCCATCTCCACGTGGGAGTCAGAGGCGGCCTGTGGTTCTACAGAAACGGTCATCAGGGGCTGCGAAGGCGCCTCGCTGAAAACCGGAGAACCGGCGACTGGCCTAGAAGAGGCTTCGTCGTCAGTTTTGGGCCTCAGATGCCTATGCTTGTCTTTGCGCTTTTTATGTATTCCGGTCATCGTAAGTTCCGACGGCATGGTATAATTGAATTTTATGCCAAAATAATGTCGGGCAAAATCAAACCGATGTTTAATAGTGCGCTTATTAAATCTAGCACAAAACAGACAACCAGTGACATCGTGGTCCGGGCCTAGGCATGGGATACAATAACAATGGAAATCCTTATGAGGTATCTGCTTCCCACAAGAAATACAGTTATTAACTTTTACGAACATCAGTCTGAGACAAGAAAAAGTTTCCTCAACGGGGTACTTAGCTTTGTAGAAGACTTCGGTTCTGGATTCGGAATGAAAATCTCAGGAGTCGGCCGACTGGCACTTGCAAACTGCTTTTGCTTTGGGCACCGCGCGGCAAGAAAGACTGAAGAAAATGGCGTCAGCTGCATCTTATATACCCCCTGTCGCACTGATGTCAGGGAGGAGGCGACAGCAACCGACGCCAGACCAAGACTTTGGAACTCAGGCCGACTGGGGAACCGCCTGACGGCAGGATAACCCAAGTGTAATGACTGCAGCAGTGTAACACGATGAACATCAAGGGTGAACACTATGTTTAGAACAGAAGGTTTACAGAAACAACTGACCATTTCTTTGACCCTTATATCTTACTGAATTATTCTTTCCTTTGGTCTGACAAACTTTCACATTCTTGTCTTTATCACTCTTCCAAAAATGGTTAAGTAGTAAACCCATCCAACCTTTTTGTATCTTCCTTACTAGCTATGTGGTACAGCTACCCAGCCCTTTTCTGACTTCCAAGTTACTTTGGGGAGCAAGCCAAACGTTATGATTTATAACACTGGTGGAGGATTATACCACATATTCTATATGAAGGCTCATCAAGGTGCAGCAAACCAGAAGAATCACCTTTCCCCACTAAAAAAGCCTGAAAAGGACAGTCAAAATTGTCTTGGAGATGAATGGACAGAAGTCCATTAAAGTGCTTTAGTTGAAGGAGGAGCAGGAAGCAACATGTACAGGAACTTCGCAGGTCTTTTCGGAAGTTTAGCCATGCTACCCCTCTGGTACAGGTAGAGAGGATTATAAAAGGGTTGGGAAGAAAGTACAGTTGTGTACACTTACCATAAATGCAGATGTTCGAGTGTATTCACTGTTGCAGTCATTACATTTGGGTAATCCTGCTGGCAGGTTGCCCTCAGTCGGCCTGAATTCCAATGTCCTGGGTCCTGCATCGGCCGCTGTCGCTCCTTCCCTGATGTCAGGACATCAGGGGTATAAAAGATGCGTCCGACACCATTTTCTTTACTTTTTCTTGCCCCAGATGTCAGGTGTCCCCTAAAAGGGTAGCCAAAATTTATATACATATAAATACATGCACCAATATAAACTTTACCTTCATCTACAAGCAAATACACCATACAGGTTGTATAAATCAGAGAAAGAAAGGTAGGTTCAATCAGAAGGAAAAGGGGGATGGCGGGTGGGTAACCTGGACTGCAACAGTGAATACACTCGAAGATCTACATTTATGGTAAGTGTACACAACTGTACTATGTTCTTCGTGTTTCACTGTTGCAGTCATTACATTTGGGTAGAGTCCCAAAGCTATGGATGGGCGGCTGGAGCTAAACAGCATTAGGAGCGGCTATGAAGCCCTGCAGAACTGCAGTGGCAAAGCCTGCCCTGGATTTAGAGTAGAGTGGCAGATGATAGTGCTTGGTAAAGGTGTGCACTGAACTCCAAGTAACAGCCTCTGAAATGTCCTTGGTTAGTACCCCCCTGAGAAAGGCTGCTGAAGTGGTTGCAGCTCTGGTTGAATGTGGCCCAATGCCCTTAGGCACTGGCTTGCCATGGTGCAAGTAGCAGAAACGAATGCAGTGGCCTACCCACTTTGAAATAGACTCCTTTGAGATAGCCTTTCTTTGTGATGCTGCAGCATATGCCACTAGTAATTGTTCTGTCTTTCGGAAAACTATGGTTTTGTCCAAGTAAAATCTAAGCTGTCTGTGAATGTCCAAAGAATGCAGAATTCTCTCCCCCTTATTCAGTGGATTTGGATAAAAAGTTGGCAAATGAATAGTTTGGTTAAGAGCCACACTGGACACCACCTTAGGCATAAATGTTGGGTTTGTCCTCAGAGAGACCCTGTCTGGATAAAAAATGATAAAAGGTTCTACAGCCACGAGCTCCTGAAGCTCTGAAACTTGTCTTGCAGACGTTATTGCTAGGACCAGAGCTGTTATCCAAGATAAAAACTTTATATCAGCCATTGCAGCTGGCTCAAAAGGTGGCAGGGTCAGTTTTTCCAAGACATAGTTGAGGTCCCATGCAGGCATTGCTGATCTTCTTGGAGGCCTTAAGTTTTTGGCTCCTCTGAGGTACTGTTTTAGTAATGGATGAGAAAAAATTGGTGGCTCTGTATTGTAATGAGCTGATATGGCAGAAGCATGAATTTTAAATAGATGAAAAAGATAGACCTTTGTACAGCATCTCAGTTAAGTATTGCAAAATCTGAGGAATATTTGGCACAGCTGTATCAGTTCCTTGTGCCTGGTTCCAAGCACAAAATCTCTTCCATTTTCCAGCATAAGATTTTCTAGTACTAGGCCTTCTGGCCTCCAAAATGACATCCATCACAGCTTTACTGAGAGGTGCGTTTTGAATGACTACATTATCCGTCATGCTGCCAGGTTTAAAGTCCTGAGTTGGCTGTGCAGGATGTGATTGTTTTGCTGGGACAGTAGATGAGGTATCTGAGGCAAGGCCCAAGCTGGGCATTGAGACAAGCTCCTTAGTATTGGATACCAATACTGGCGGGGCCAGTCTGGAGCAATTAGTATCATCCTTGGCTTCTCCTGTCTGACCTTAGGAGTACCTTGGGGAGGAGACGCAGAGGGGGAAATGCGTATACTGATAGGTTGTTCCAGCTGAAAGATAGGGCGTCCACTTTCCATGCTTGTCTGTGATAAATCCTTGTACAGAATCTTTTTAGTTGGTAGTTGTGAGGGGAGGCAAATAGATCTATGTCCGGGCATCCCCATTTCCTTGTTATCATGCTGAAGACTTGTGGATCCAGGTGCCAGTCGTGTGAATCCATGAGGTTTCTGCTTAGGTTGTCTGCCAGAGTATTTTTCCTTCCTGGCAGGAATTGTACCTGCAGGTGCACTTGGTAAGTCAATGCTGTGTCCCACAAAGTCATGGCTAGTCGGCAAAGAGGGTAAGAATGAGTGCCCCCCTGCTTGTTTATATACCACATTACTATGGTGTTGTCTGTCTTTATCAGTAGTTGTCCTGGATGCAGTAGGTCCTTGAAGGCTGTCAGGGCATTTTGAACTGCTAGCATCTCTTTTTGATTGATATGTAGATGCATTTGGTTTGAGGTCCATGCGCCCTGAATGCATCTTCCTGCCATGTGGGCCCCCCAGGCGTAATCTGATGCATCCGTTATTAGTGTTTGCCTGGCTGGGAGTAATGTGAATGGCTGTCCCTTGTTTTGGTGACAAGCCTGTTCCCACCATCGAAACTCCTGTTGCAGGCAGGGAATGAGAGTAATCATAGTTTCCAGGCTGTGGCAATGCTGAGTCCAAACACTTTTTAGTTGCCATTGAAGTTTCCTCATATGCAGTCTTGCATATGGAATTAGTAGGATGCAGGATGCCAGGAAGCCCAAAGCCTGCAGAATTTTTCTTGCAGATAACTGGGCCTTTGTTGCCAGCATTTTGAAATAGGTAGTCAGTTGCCTTTGTTTGTCTGGTGTGAGATAAGCCATCTGGGCAGTTGTATTTAAGCTTGCACCCAGGAATGTTATCTCTTGAGAGGGTACTAGTTTTGATTTCTTTTCGTTGACTGTGTACCCTAGGCATGTTAGAAGTCTTTTCACAAATGCCAGATGCTGTAGAAGAATGTCCTTGTTCTCTGCTTGAATTAGACAGTTGTCCAAGTAAGGATATATTTGTATTCCTCGGTCTGCAGAATGCAATTACTGGTGCCAGGCACTTTGTAAAGACCCTGGGTGCAGTAGATAAGCCAAAGGGCAGTGCAGAGAATTGGTAATGCATTGAGCCAGCCTTGAATCTGAGGTATCATCTGCATATTTGTCTGACTGGGACATGCAGGTATGCCTCTTTTAGGTCTAAAGTCAAAAGCCAAGCATTCTTGCCCAGCATGGGCAGAAGCTGCTGCAAAGTCAACATCTTGAATTTTGGAATATCCAGGAATGTGTTCAAAATAGATAGGTCCAGTATTGGCCTCCAAGCCTTGTCCTTTCTGGGTACCAAGAACAGTCTTGAGTAAAATCCTTGTCCCTGCTCTTGCTCTGGTACTAATAGAATGGCCCCCATGTCCATGAGGGATGAGACTTGTTTTTGTGCCTCTGCCCATTGATTTTTTTTGGCAGATCTGGCCAGCCGTTTGCTTTTGGCAGGGTATTGAAATGGAACTTGTAGCCTTGTGACACGATATTTAAGACCCACTTGTCCTGGGTTATAATGTGCCAATTTTGTGAAAAAAGTGCTAATTTTCCCCTTAAGGGGGCTGCCAGGAGATAAGTGCTTGGTGCAGGCAGGGGGAAGTCATTGGGACCATTTCCTGAATGGTTGTGATTTGTCTTCTCCAACTTTGGAGGCAGAAGCCCCCCACTGCTTTGAGCGGAATGAACCTTGCGTCTGGGTCTGTCTGACACAGGAAAGGACCAATTCTTTGTTGGCCAGTGTCTGCTAAACCTAGGTGGCTGTACTTGTAAAAAATCTTTGACCGTTTGCATAGATTTAGCTTTGTCCTCCATTTTCTTTAACACCTCTTCTGCCTTAACTACAAACAATGTATCATGCTGTAAAGTTGCATCTAAAAATTTAACTTTAAAATGATCAGGCAGATTTTGTTCCTTTAACCACGCATGTCTCCTAATTACAGAACCTGTAACTGCAGCCCTGCAGGAGGCCTCTAAAGAATCAAAACCACATTGCAAAGTATGCTTTCCAACTTGTTCAGCTGCATGCAATAAATCCTGCATTTCCTTGTTTTCTGCACATTCAGAGTTTAAAAACATTTTCTGTTTAAGCAAAGCCATGACATGTTGCTGATATTTGAGCATATGAAACTGACAGTTTAAGGCCCTTATAGCCAAGGTAGCAGATGTGTAAACCTTTTTTCCCCATCTATCCAGTGCCCTAGAATCCCTGTCAGAGGGGGGTAGGGTTTTTGCAGCGGAAGCCTCAACTCCTTTGGGACCCTGAGAAATAGTTTCTGGGTCTGCAGCAGGGGTTTTAAAAAGGAATTTATGTGAGTCAGGAACCCTATAATATCTGTCAGGCTTAACAGGAGCTGAAGGTAAGGAGTCAGGGGTAAGACTAGACTCCGAAAACACATCATCTACAATGTCTAACACAGGAGGGATGGCTAATGGCTTGTGTTGAGGTAGTAACAGGAAATCCCCGAGCCACTTTTTAGATTCTGAAAAATCTTGGCTCTCCCAGTGGAAATGCTCCTTCATGGTATGTAAGGTTTCCCGAAAAGAATAGTCCTCAGGAAGAGAAGCTGAAAGTATAGATTCTTCAGCATCAGAATCCTCATAGGGGGGAAAAGAATATTCCTGATCAGAAGAGGAATCAGAAGAAATGGAAACCTGATCTGAAGATTGATAGTCAGTCTCTTGCCTAGGCCTCTTATCGGGGGGTGGGAACCCCTGATCAAGGTAATCAAGTCTTCGGCCATTTTGAGCATCTGCTTTTTGGGCATGGAGGCCTGTCCACGTGGCTCTTGAGTTTGCTTCTTTGCCTTTGAAGGTGCTTTAGTCTTTGCCTTTGAAGTCGGTTTTTAATGTATAGATGTTTAGGTCTGAATACACCCTCAGAAGCCGGTGCCTGCTCAGTGGCTCCTGACCCATCTGAAGGAATAGCGTCCATGGCTCCAATACCTTGAGTTTCCAGCGGCATAGCCGTCTCCACGTGGGAGTCGGTAGCGGCCTGCGACTCTAAAGCAGCGGGCGTCAGGGGCTGCGAAAGCGCCTCACTGAGAACCGGCGACTGGCTTAGGAGAAGCTTCTTCGTCCGTTTTGGGCCTTGGTTGTCTTTCTTTTTCTTTGCGTTTTTTGTGAACTCCGGTAGTCGAATGGCTTTCCAACAACATTTCTGGATAATTAAACCTGCGTCCAAAGTAGTTTAATTCAAAATCATACCGACGCTTAATAGTGCGTTGGTTAAATCTAGCACAAAACCGACAACCTGGAACATTATGGTCAGGGCCTAGGCAAGGAATACATTAAGAATGAAAGTCCTCATGAGGTATTTGCTTCCCACAAGAAATACAATTATTAACTTTTTCTGACATCGGTCTGGAGCAAGAAAAAGTTTCCCCAATGGGGTACTTAGCTTTATAGAAGACTTCAGATCTGAAATTCGAACTCGAAAATCTCAGGAGTCGGCCGACCAGCACTTGCGAACTGCTTCTGCTTCGGGCACCATGCGACAAGAAAGAGGCATCAGCCGCATCTTTTATACCCCTGACGATGGGGCGACAGCAGCCGACGCAGGACCCAGGACTTTGTAATTCAGGCCGACTGAGGGCAACCTGCCAGCAGGATTACCCAAATGTAATGACTGCAACAGTGAAACATGAAGAACATCATAAAAAGCTTCTAAAGTTGAAAGGGCATAATTTCTCTTCTACAGTTCCTCAGTAACCTTCCAGAGGGCTTGTCAGTAAAGGCTTCACTTCTAAATGAGGGAGGGCATAGCCAGGGTAGTGTGACAGTTACACATGGTGTAAAAGATCCTAAGCCATGTGGTACTCTATAGGTAGATGTTTAGTGGTCAGCATCATAGCCAACATATCAACTGTGCAGAAGGCAAAGTGGGATACAATGAACACCATCTCAGATGTACTCCTAAGGGCTATCTCCAGTAAAACTTCATAGCGTTGGCAGAATTTCTACGGTCTGCTTCACCACCGAAGTGTGGAAATGACACACATGGTGTAAGCATCTAAAGACTGACAGAAATTATGAGGCTAAGATTACATTATTTTGTCAAACTTGTCAATCTTACTTGGAGTCTCTGTCTGGAATGCTGCTCAGTGTGTGAGATGAGATGGTTGACTGAAATGTTCCATCTTTATAGCAAGGAAAAACTAAATAGGAGTTCTTCCATTTAAACAAGACATCCTTCCTAACAATGTTCAGGGAAAGAGTGACCCAGACTTGTTCTGTATGCCCAAGGGAACTATTAAGACACTTCTGAGAGAGAAAAAAAAAAAAAAAGAGACAGGCATTGCTCTAATATGGCGTTAACTGTTTAACTGAGCCTGAATACTCCCCAAAGAGAGGATCTCAAAAGGACAACTGGCTGAGAGGAGACTTACAATGCCTTTCATGCTTAAGCAAAGTAAGTACAGTTGTGTACACTTATCATAAATGTAGATGTTCGAGTGTATTCACTGTTGCAGTCATCACATTTGGGTTATCTGCCTGCAGGTAGCCCTCAGCCAGCCTGAATACCAGAGTCTTCGGATTTCTGCGTCAGATGCTGTCGATTCTTCCATGATGTCAGGTTGTCAGGGGTATAAAACATGCAGCCGTCGCCATTACATCAGTTTGTCTTGCCCCAGATGTCAGATGCCCCCACAATAGGAAGCAATTATATGGTATGGTACACCCCCATCAAAAAGCAAATACACATGAAAAAATATATACCAAACAAGAAGGAAAGGTAGAGCCAAGAGAAGACAGGGTAACCAGGACTGCAACAGTGAATACACTCGAACATCTACACTTATGGTAAGTAAGGGAGGAGGTAGTAAAAGAGCATTAGGGCCAGGCATTAAGCCCTGCAAGACTGCTGTGGCAAATCCAGCTCTGGATTTAGAAAAGATACACAGGGGGTAATGCTTGGTGAAGGTATGTACACAGCTCCAGGTAGCAGCTTCCAGGATGTCCCTGGTAGGGACTCCTCTGAGAAATGCCATAGAGGTAGATGCAGCCCTGGTGGAATGTGATTCTTATCCCATGTGGGGTAGGTTTTCCATGGTGCTTGTAGCACAAATGAATGCAAGGGGCTATCCATTTGGAAATGGTTTGCTTTGAAATGGCCTTCCCCTCTGCCCCTGCAGCAAAGCCAACTAGCAGCTGCTCAGATCTTCTGAGGCTTAGTCCTCTCCAAATAGAATCGAAGTTGTCTGTGCACGTCCAGAGAATGCAGTATCCATTCCCCTTTGTTTTGTGGATTAGGGAAAAAAGTAGGCAAATGAATGGACTGATTTAGGGCCACACTAGACAACACCTTGGGCATAAAGGAAGGATTAGTCCTGAGGGAAACCCTGTCCACATGGACGATAATAAAGGGTTCTCACTGCCATGAGGGCCTGTAATTCAGACATTCTTCTTGCTGAAGTGATGGCTAGAAGTAAGGCTGTTTTCCAAGAAAGGAATTTCAACTCTGCTGTTGCAGCTGGCTCAAAGGGGGGGAAGAGTGAGCTTTTCCAATACAAAGCTAAGGTCCCAGGCTGGAGTGGGAGCTCTCCTGGGGGTGGGTCATAAATTTTGGCCCCTCTAAGGAATTGTTTTAGCATGGGGTGAGAGAAGAGGGGTGGCTCAGTATTATAATGTGCTGAAACGGCAGAAGCATGAATCTTAATTGACGAAAAGGATACTATGCCTTTCATGCTTAAGCAAAGTAAGTACAGTTGTGTACACTTACCATAAATGCAGATATTCGAGTGTGGAGCATTTCTGTTAAGTACTCTAGAATATGAGGTAAGCAGGGCACCGTTGTGCCCATCCCCTGAGCCTGGCTCCAGGAACAGTATCTTTCCCACTTTTCAGCATAGGATTTTCTGGCACTAGGCCTCCTTGCCTCCAGAATGACATCCAGCACCTGCTTACTGAGGGATGCTAAAGGAGAGCTCATGGAATTAGCCAGGCTGCAAGTTTCAGGGTTTGAAGCTGAGGGTGCAGAATCTGGCCCGTCTGCTGGGATAGCAGGGATGGGGACTGAGGCAGGTGCCATGGTTGTAGCAGTGTCATACTGCGCAAGAGGGGGTACCAGTGCTGGCGTGGCCAGTCTGGTGCAATCAGTATTCTCCTTGGCTTGTCCTGTTTGATCTTTAGTAGAACCTTCGAGAGGAGAGGCATAGGGGGAAAGGCATAAACCGAGAGGCTTTCCCAGGTAAAGGACAGGGCATCCACTTTCCAAGCTTGACTGTGGGGAGTTCTGGTGCAGAATTTGTTCAACTGGTAGTTCTGAGGGGAGGCAAACAGGTCTACCTCTCGAGTCCACCATTTGTTCCTCAAGAGGTTGAATATTTTGGGTTCTAGTTTCCATTCGTATGGGTCCATGAGATTTCTGCTTAAGTCGTATGCCAGTGAATTTAGTTTGCCTGGTAGGAATTGAGCTTGTAGGTGTACTTGGTAGCTCAAGGCTGTGTTCCACAGAGTCATGGTTAGTCTGCGGAGAGGGTAGGAGTGGGTTCCCTCCTGCTTGTTTATGTACCACATAACTGTGGTGTTGTCTGTCTTTACCAATAGTTGTCCTGGAAGAATAAGGTCTTTGAAGGCTGTCAGAGCATTCTGTACAGCTAACATTTCTTTCTGCTTGATATGCAGGTGCATCTGTCTCGGGTGCCATTTGCCCTGAATGCACTGCCCTGTCATGTGAGCCCCCCATGCACAGTCTGCTGCATCTGTTGTTAGGGTTTGGGCGGCAAGGGGTAGAGTGAAAGGGAGTCCCTTGATGTGGTAGCAGGCCTCTACTCACCAAAGGAACTCTGTCCTTAGACAAGGAATGATAGGAATCATTGTTTCCAGGTCCTGAGAATGTTGACACCATAGACGTTTTAGATACTATTGGAGTTTCCTCATATGCAGTCTTGCATATGGAATTAGCAGACTGCAAGAGGCCATGAACCCCAGAGCTTGCAGTATTTTCCTTGCAGATAGCTGGGTTCTTGTGGTCAATAGTTTGAAGTAGGTTGTCAAATAAACTTGTTTCTCCAGAGTGAGGAATGCCATCGGGGAAGTTGTGTTCAAGCTTGCTCCCAGGAATACAATCTGTTGTCAGGGTACTAGGTGAGATTTCTTTTCGTTGATGGTGTACCCCCAGTGAGGTTAGAAGTTTCTTTACAAATGCCAGGTGTTGTAATAGCAAATCCTGGCTTTCTGCCTGAATCAGACAATCGTCCAAGTATGGGTAAATTTGAATATTTCTCTGCCTGCAAAATGCAATGGCTGGAGATTGACACTTTTTGAACACCCTGGACGCAGTAGATAAGCCAAAGGGAAGTTCAGAGAACTGAAAGTGCATGGAGCCCGCCCTGAAATGTAGGTATTGTCTGCAGGATCCTTAATGGGGTGTGCAGGTAAGCTTCCTTTAAGTTTAGAGTTGCCAGCCAAGCATCCTTGGCTAGCATAGGAAGATGCTGTTGAAGAGTTAGCATTTTGAATTTTGGAACCACCAGGAAGGTGTTGAGAATAGAGAGGTCCAGCATAGGACGCCAGGAGTTTTCTTTTCTGGGTACCAGAAAAAGTCTTGAATAAAAACCTTGTCCCCTTTGTTCTGCTGGGACAGGCTGAACAGCCCCGATACTGAGAAGAGTGAGAACCTGCTGTTGGGCCTCTGCCCATTGATTTGAGGGGAGGTCTGGCCAACCATTTGGGGTTGGTAGTGCGTGGAAGTGGAATCTGTATCCTCGGGAAACTATGTTCAAAACCCATTTATCCTGGGTAATGAGTTCCCAGTTTTTTTGCATGCAGGGCGTGCTTTCCTTCTTAGGAAGCAAGTAGTTGAGCAGGGCTTGGAAGCATTAAGGTTAAGTCATTGTGCCATTTTTCCATGGGGGGCTGGCTTACTACTTCCTGCTTCAGAAGTGGGAGCCTCCCACTGCTTAGATCTGTGTGTAGCCTGAGATTGAAGTCTTGGTAGTCTGCTGTTCCTGGGTTTGGAATGAGAAAGCCTGGGAGGGACTGTAAAGGACCATTTCTTTGAAGGCCAATGCCTACTGAATCTGGGAGGCTGTACTTGTAGGAAATCTTTAACAGTTCGCATAGATTTAGCTTTTTCCTCCATCCTTTTGAGGATGCCTTCTGTTTTGTTGCCAAAAGGCTGTCTTGGTTTAAGGTTGCATCCAGTAATTTAGCTTTAACATGATCTGGCAAGTTTTGTTCCTTAAGCCAAGCATGCCTTTTAAGTGCAGACCCAGTGACAGCAGCCCTGCAAGATGCTTCTAAAGCATCAAAACCACATTGCAAACTATGTTTACCAACTTGTTCTGCAGAATGCATTAAATCTTGCAAGTCTTCGTGTTGAGCACAGTCAGGAATCATCATCATTTTCTGTTGAAGTAGTCCCATAATATGTTGCTGATACTTTAACATATGAAACTGGTAATTTAAAGCCCTAATGGCCAAAGTAGCAGAAGTGTATACCTTCTTACCCCATCTGTCTAAGGCTCTAGAATCTCTTAGGATTGTTGGCAGCAGTAGCTTTAATGCCTTTTGGTCCTTGGGAAATGGTCTCTGGATCCGCAGTAGGAATCTTGAAGAGGAACTTGTGAGAGTCAAGTACTCTGTAGTACCGGTCAGGTTTTCTGGGAGCTGGAGGCAAAGTGTCTGGGGTAAGGCTAGATTCCAAGAAAACATCATCTACAATAGCCAGAACAGGAGGGATAGCTAGAGGCCTGTGTTGAGGCAGGAGTAAGACTTCCCTAAGTCTCTTTTTGGATTCAGAATAGTCCTGGCTTTCCCAGCGGAAATGCTCCCAAAGGGTATGCAAGGTTTCACCAAAAGAAAAATCTTCTGGAAGGGAAGCAGAGGGAGGGAATGGAATCCTCTGCATCAGAATCCTCATAAGTAGATAAGGGCAAATCCTGGTAATCGAAAGGAGCAGACATATCAAATTCCTGATCAGAAGGATCAGAAAGAAAATCGGTTCTAGGTCTCTTAGAGGGGGAAGGCTGGCCTCCCCTAATTAAGGTAATAAGGTCTTCAGCCATTCTAAGCATTTGTTTTTGAGGCATATGGGCCTGAGTCTGTGGTTTGTTCATCGGTTTTCTAGGCGTAGTGTGAATTTTAGGCCTGAGGAATTCGGTACTTCTAGTTGGAAACGATGCCGTAGGTTTAATATGAAAGTTTGTAAGCCTGAATACACCCTCAGAAGCCGGTGCCTGCACAGCGGTTCTGGACCCATCCAAGGTAGAGATATCCGCAGGTTCCATAGTCGAAGAAGCATCTCGTGGCATACCAGACTCTGAATGGGTCTCAGTAGAGGCCTGCAAATCTGTAGTAGCGGGTGTCAGGGGCTACGAAAGTGACTCACTGAGTACCAGTGGACTGGCAACTCGCTTAATGGAAGCGCCGTCGGCAGTTTTGGACCTATGCGGTCTCTCTCTCTCTTTATCCTTACGTTTTTTCAGAAGATCGTTAGTCGGATGGCTTAATGAAGCCATTTCAGAGTACAGAGATTGAGAACGAAAGTATTTGGCTACAAAAATAGCCCGACTACGAATAGTTCAGGTGTTGAACAAGGTGCAAAACCAACAGCGAGAAACGACGTGGTCTGGGCCTAAACAGGTGACGCAGTAAGAATGAAAATTGCTTTCCACAGGCAAGAAAATTGTTAATTTTTTTCTGACATCGGTTAGAACAAGAAAAAAGGATCCCTAATGGGGTACTTATCTTTTTTGAAGACTTCGGGTCTGAAACTCAAAAATGAAAATTTCAGGAGATGGCCGACCGGCACTTGCGAAATGCTTCTGCTTCGGGCATCGCACAACAAGAAAGACTGATATTTTATACCCCTGACGACCTGACGTCATGGAAGAAGCGACAGCATCCGACGCAGAAATCCGAAGATTCTGGTATTCAGGCCGGCTGAGGGTTACCTGCAAGCAGATAACCCAAATGTGATGACTGCAACAGTGAAACATGAAGAACATCCTCCATTTCCTCAGGAACAGTTACATCTGGGGAACCAAAAAGGGAAGGAGACAACCAACACTAGCTAATGGCCTCAGAGTCATTATTGTGCCCCTTTTCCATTACAGACGGTGACAGTTGGAAAGAGTGACTGACCAACGCTGAACAAAATATAGGTCAAGAGTGCTATGAAACAGCAGACCCAAGGATAGCTGCTGCCAACAAAGCAAAACAATGACCTTATAGCTCATGGTCATCGATGCTCTAATTCATGTTGAACAGGCTACTAAAATGCAGCATAGGGAAGGGAGAGGCTAAGATTCTAAAGATGCATGTAGAAAGGTCAATGGGATGGTCTCAAAGTATGACAATTACTACACAACCTCTGTGGTGCAGGAAGAAGAAATGTGTCCACCAGGCTAATGAACTGCACCTTGGCTGTTTCGAGAATATTTCCTGCCCTGAAAAGGTAATGGATCAAAAGGTAGATACACATGTCCAACAGAGGGTGCGCCTTCGCACTCAATCTTATGCCTGCCCAAGAATGAGAAACAAAATGATGATCCCTCACTAAAAGTATGCTAGGAACTCATCTCCATATAGTTCCGTTGCTTGTTGTCGGTTTTCTCTTTTACAGTACTCTTTTTCCACCAGACTTGCTCCTGCTGATCCATTTGATTTACACATTTACTGTCATCCCAATGTTTTTATGATTCAGAATGCAGACATTTGTTATATGTCCTACTACAATGGAAAAATGCTATTCACACACACTAAAATGCTCAGTTTTTTCATTTATTTTTACAAGTTGAGAGTTTTTTTTTTATTGAAATCAATATATCCACACAAAGGAGAAAAGAGGTTGGGAAAATGGGAGAAAAAGTATGAAATCTACTTGGGTATAACTGTTATAAAACATTACAACACTACTAATTATAAAAACAAACAGCACAAAACATAAAAACAGAATCCAACTATACATGACTCTTCAGACTACAAAAGAGTAGGCTCCATGTTTGTTGAATTGCTGAACAAAAGATGGCATTTCAACACTTGAGTCTGTGTAAATGCCTGGCCTTGTCCAAATTATATTAAGTATTCAAAGTTCCCTTTTATGCTGCAACAACCAGCTCCCATGCTACAGAACTGCTGTAAGATAGCACATAATTATGTAATTACAGGAGAGATTACACAGTTCTATCTTGTAGCGATGCCTTTGGGTGTCACAGCTAATATTCTCCAAACCAATCTAGCCTGAAAAATGGAAACTGAGTCCAGATGAAAAAGTACAGCTGTGCAGTCAACATAACATAACTGCAGACATTTGTGTATGGGCATTGCTGCAGTCACAACATAGAGGAATTCAGCCAGAGGAAGAGGTCCAGACTGGCCAAACTCCCCTCCACTATGCTGGTGCATTATTACCAAGCTCCTGGTATAAACACTGATGTATGTCTGGCCGTGTTTGGTTCTTTCTTGCCCACCAACTGTACTAGCTGGAAATGCAGAATCAGAAGACCCAGACTGATTAGCTGGCTATCAGATACTTGCCCTTCTCTGGTACTTGAACAAAAACCTGCAAGGACCAGTATATGAATGGGTTAGGACATAAGGAGTAGAAGGAAGGAAGGGGAATGTACCCATGCCGGCCCACCTTCAGAGGGGGTGGTGAGTGGGGAAACAGACTGCAGCAGTGATCCCACTCAATCTTCCATGATTACGGTAAGTTTGTAACACAACTGTACTATGTTCTTCAAGTGGATCATCTCAGCAGGAAAGACTACTAGGGCTGGCAGTCACTACAGATAGGGTGGCTAGAGGCTTAAAGTGGAAGGAAGCAGCATGCTTTTCAAGATGGTTGTGGTGAACTCTGAATTAGTCCTAGAGATAAAGTCCAGTTTGTAACATTTTGAAAATATGTGAAAACAGGACCAGGTGCCTGCCAAAAGGATGCCTTATGTGCTTACAACTTTTAGGAAAGTCATGGTGGTGAATGTGGCCCTAGTAGAATAACACCCAACTTCATCCTGCACAGTCTTTCCATGGAGTTCATGGCAGAAATGAATGCAATAAACTTTCTAATATAAAAAGGCCTGTCTGGATATAGCCAAGACTTTTTTTTTTTTTTAAACAAATACTACGTAAAGTTCACTTTTTCTGGATTCTTTTTTCTCAGGTACAAATTCTGGCTAGGAATGTTTGTGTGTTGACAATCTGGCTAAAGCAGATAATTGAAGTTTGTTTCCTGTTATAGGACCATACTGACTATGATTGGGGAAAAGGCTAGACCTATTTTGTATGAAACTAGTATGCTTAGGATGGGACTTGGAGTAGGAATGACGAGAGAAAAAAACCTAGTCGGGTCTGGAGCATGGACATAACCAGTGTGATTTGAGGTATTTCTTTAGTTTGTTTTTGAATATGGCTAATGATGGCTGTGATGTCAGGTCTTTTGGTAGACAGTTCCATGTTTTACCAACAATTTGCAAACAGTGAGTCACCATCAGAGTGGTTTGCTTTAACCATTTGAACCAGTAATCTGGAGGAGGATCGGAGTTGGCGATTGTTGTAGGGGGTGATTATGTTTTTTAATGCTGGGATTTTTTCTGGGCAGTTAAGGACTTTATGTGTTACTATTAGTTGATTGAACTGTAGTACGTTGGGAAGTTCCATCCATCCTAAGAGGTTTAGATTGATGCAGTGGTGGGTCTGGTATGAAGTGCCGGCAGCAAATTTGGCAAACTGGTTATAGCAGGTTGTTAGCGTATTCAGATCTGATTTGTTCAGGTTGGAGAAGAGAGGGGAGGCATAGAAAAGGGTAGATAGTAGTTGGGATCTGGCAACAGCAGCTCTGGCTTGTGGAGTAAGGAAAGATTTGATCCTATATATTGACCCATGTTTTTTATGGACTGGTTTGATTTATGTGTTTGTCTAACCTGAGGTTGTTGTCTACTATAATGCCTAATAGTTTGGTTTGGACTTCTGGGGAGATGACTGTGCCATTGCTTGCTGTTATGTTCAATGGTGTTGTTGGGGACATACTTGTGGGGGAGAATATAAGCAGTTTGGTTTTGTTGGGGTTCAGGATTAGGCGCTGGTTTGAGAACCAGTTTTCAACTGTGTTGAAGGTGTTCTGGGTTAAGGTAAGTAGGTTAGCAGGTGAGATTGCAGAGCAAATTAGAGTTGAGTCATCTGCATATTGTATGCAGGTGGCCTCTGGGATGGCTGAATGGAGATCATTGGTAAAGAGAGAGAGAAAAGAAGAAGTCCTAATATGGAGCCCTGGGGGATGCCTAGTGTGATGGGGAGGCTGGATGATAGTTTGGTTTGCCAAAGCACTGCCTGCTGCCTACCAATTAGATAGGATTCAAACCATTGGAGTGCCTGATTGTTTAAAGTAAATGACTAAGGTTCTCATAAGTATTTTATGGTCTACCATGTCAAAGGCTTTAGATAATTCGAGAAATAGTACTGAGGATAGTTTATTGTTGTTCCGGTTATGGTTTATGACATTTGTGAGTGACAGGAGGCCTGAGGTGGTACTATGATTTGGCCTGAAACCGTGTTGCGTATTGGAGAGAAGTTTGTTTTGGGTGAGATATTGCATAATTGCATGTGTATGCATTTCTCCATGATTTTAGCTAGTGGAGATAATATAGCAATGGGCCTGTAGTTTGACAGTTCAGTAGAATTGCCTCCCTTGTGGAGAGGTATAACGTGGGAGATTTTCCAGATGGTGGGTACGGTGGCTTCGGATAAAGTCCAGTTAATCAACATAGAAACTGGGTATGCTACAGCATCTGCAGCCTTTTGTAAGTAGTCTGCAGGGAGTAGATCAGCTGCTAGAATTGTGGGTCTCTCTCTTAAGTAGGGTGGCTATTAGATGGGTAGGTACGGGTTGGAAGCTAAACTGTGTTTGGTTGTTAGTAGGGGCTAAGCTTGGATTAGGGTCATTAGGAGTGAGTTTGCTGGACAGAGATTGGATAGTCTCTGTGAAAAAGGTGCTATAATTTCAAGGGATTTATCGTTGGTAGATATGGGGGATGGGGTGTTAGTTTGGCCTGGGCGTAGGAGTTTGTTGAGTACAGCCCAGAACTTTTGAGGTCTATTTTGGTGGATTTGTTGTAGGTGGAAGTAATAGCTCTTTTTGTCTAAGGCTATAGATTTTTTGGTGTAATTTCTTAGTTGTCTGAATTTAAGTTGATCTTTGGGTTTTTTTGTTGCTCGGTGTGATTTTTTTCTTTGGTGATCCATGGCGCAATATTACCTCTGGCTCTAACGGTACGAGTGGGAGCATGGGAATTGAGGACAGTAAGGAATTTAGCATTAAAGTATGAGACTGCATCATCTAGGGGGAGATACTTTAGTGCTGACCAATTGCAGGCTGTAAGTTCGTTATTGAATTCATTAAGGTTGAAGCTCCTAAGGCATCTAACAGTCCTGTATGTGGGGATTTGGGGGTAGTTTACCTTAAACTTGATTATATAGGTGAGATAATGGTCACTGTGGTCATCAGGTAAAGCGCCAGATATGTAGTACTGTGGCGGGTTGTTAATGAGTATCCAGTCAAGGGTACTACCTTTTTGGTTGCATTTACCTATCCTAGTGGTAAGGGATATGGTCTGGGTAAACCCATGTAAGTTTACATGGGTTGTGGGGCTTTCAGTGGGACAGGTGTTCCAGTCAATGTTGAAATCTCCTAGTATGATGGTTTCTTGTGGATGGGTAAGGGATAGCCAGTTTAAGAGGTGTTCAAGGGTTTCTGTGTTCTTCCCTGGGGGAATATGGCCACAGACTATGTTTATACTTTTATAGTACACAACAAAAAATAATAAAGAGGAAGCAGCAAATATATATGACCAAAAACCAGATCCACCACAAATTTATTCAGTAGTCTCTCAGTAGTCTCTAGCACTTCGGCTTACGCCTTCAAAGGAGAATACTAACAAGAACCACACAATATGTATTGAATGACAGTGAAACTTAATATTCTATTGCCTAAGGGCCATCGTTTAGGGTATTTTTCAAAAGATGATGTAGAGCATAAATTTAAGACAGAAACTGTGAAATTGCTAAGTTCTACTGTCTGCCTAAAATACATAAAAATATCCATCACCCCCCAGGCCGTCCTATTGTGTCTGCCTGTAGTTATTTTTTGAATAACATGGGTATATTTTTACATAGTTTTCTTTTTCCATATGTTGTTAAACAGAGATCTTTTATTAGAGATAGTTCTGATTTCTTAGAACAAGTGTTACCTATGAAGTGGACTAAGGATATTTATTGGTTAACAGCTGATGTTAAAAGCTTGTACACCAGTATTAAAGATGAATATGGACTGAGCGCATTAATAAAAACTTTAGGAGATAAGTCCTTTATCATATTTTATTGTAGAACTAGTAGAATTCTGTCTGAAAAATAATTATTTTGTATTTGATGAACAATTATCCCATCAGCTTAAAGGCACAGCCATGGGGGCAGCATTTGCCCCCATGTATGCCAATATTATGATGTCTCTTTTTGAGACGGAATTCTTGTACCAAAAGGAATTTTTTAAAAAAATATGTGGTGAAATATTATTGTTATATCGACAATTTGATTTTTATTTGTAAGGGGGGCAGGAAAGAAGTTAATAATTTTATGTATGACCTACAGAAGAATGAGTTTTCTTTAAAATGTGATGGCTTTCAGTTAGGTAATAAAGTAAGTTTTTTGGACATTAGTCTTGAAGGTGGTAAGGATGGAAAAATTATTACCAAAGTGTTTCGCAAATTTGAAGAGGGTTTGCATTTTTTAGATGGACATAGTTTCCATCCCCCTCATCTATTGAAATCTTTGCCATATGGTGAACTTAAGAGAGTGAAAAGATTATGTAATAATACAACTGAAATTGATAAGGAACTTGAAAAAACATCTGAATTGTTTATTAAAAGGGGATATAATGTTGAGGAAGTGTTATCTTCCTTAGATAAGGTTAGAAAAGGTGATGTGTGCAAGACAGGTAAAAATTATAATAAAAATTATGATGGAAATCAGAAATTGAAATATTTAAGAAAAATTTATATGGTAATGACTTATGATCTATTGTCAGAAGATGTGAGGCAGATAATTCAATTTTATTGGACTTCTCTATTTAAATATAGAGATTTGATTAACATCTTTGAAAAAAATGTAAATTTTTCATTCAAAAGAGGTAAAAATTTAAAGGATATGTTGGTTCATGCCAGATTTCTTACCCCAGTGATAAGTTTGAATAAAAATATGGATTTGATGGGCACCTACCCTTGTGGTAGGTGTATTTCTTGTCAATATATAAGTAAAACATTTCATAATATAAATGGTAGAAATTTTAAACCCATAGGGAATTTTTCATGTAATACAGAAAGAATTGTATATGCAATAAGGTGTCCATGTGGAATGTTTTATGTGGGGGAAAGTAAACATTCTTTAAAAATAAGGTTGCAAGAGCATGTGAGGGACATCAAAAATGAAAAAGTTGAAAGTCCGCTTGCAATGCATTTTAAAAGCCATCATGATAGTAATCCAAGTGGTTTATTAGCTACTGTTTTAGAACACATTCTTATTGTTAATAAGGATGAAAATGTAAAAAGTAAGCTTTTATATAAAGAAACAATTTTTATATTGAAATATGGTACTTTAGCCCCTGGTGGCATTAATACAGAACGCAATTGGAAAGTTTTTTTATAATGGGATTACTTAATTGAATATTTAATTAATTGATTGATTGTTGTAATTTTATTGTATAAATACATATTGTGTGGTTCTTGTTAGTATTCTCCTTTGCAGGCGTAAGCCGAAGCGGTAGAGACTACTGAGAGACTACTGAATAAATTTGTGGTGGATCTGGTTTTTGGTCGTATATATATGTTTATACTTTTGTTGTTGTTAATTTTTAGTTTGGCAATGAGAATTTCAGCATTGTTGATTTGGGGGGGGGTTGTTGCATATCCAGAGTGACAGATAAGTCAGATTTGTAAAGTATGGCTACCCCGCCACCCTTTCTTGAGGATCGGTCTAGTCTATGCATATTGTACCCTGGTGGCAGTATCTCATTGTCCTTAGTGGAAGGTTTTAGCCACATTTCTGTGAGGCATAGCATATTGGGTGTATTAAGATCGAACAGGGCATAAACATGATGAATTTTACTGTTTATGCTCCTGATGTTTAAATGGCAGGCTAGCAAGGAGTTTGGTGGTCTGTTAGACAGATCAATGTTGGTAGGGGTGTTGGTGGAGATACTAGGGTAAAGTAGTTTGGGGGGGATCAGGGTTTGGGTGGATGTCGCCATCCCTTGTTAGGTTGTTTCTTAGCCTGAGTAGTAGTTTCCATATTTTATGGAGAATTTTTTGATAGTGTGTGGGTTTGGCTGAGATGTAGTAGGGTCTAATAAGGATGTATTTCTGTGATGTTGAGGAGTTGGTTAGATAGGGTAGTGAGGGGTGAGCATTTTTACTTCTGCTTGCTAGCGTGGAAGTTTGATATTTTGGATATTGGTAGCCTAGTTTACTGTTGATTTCGTAGGCTGTGGGGAGGTAGAGGGTGAACAGCACTGTTGCTAGTAGGGTTGGTAATAGCAAAGTGGGAGGTGACATAGCTATCTAGCTTTACACTCACGCTTAGTAAAAGATGACGGGGAGGGGTCAGTGATTGTTGTTTGAGTAGTGCCACTTAGATTACAGATAGTCACTGATTGTTTTTTGTGGAGATGGGGTGTGGTCATACTAGTTAAATTTAGGACCCCTAGGGGGCAAGGTGGGGCGCGTAGCAAGCCCGAGCAAAGCAAGGCTAAACCAATCACAAGTCACCAGACACCAGTGCTCTGAGCTACAGGTAGGTATCCATCCCCAAGGTTAATTTGGGCAAGAAGAAAAGACTGGTCTGTAAGCTAACTACCTTTATGGAAGATCAAATATTGGGATTTCGAAGAGAGCACCTGGAACTCAGATACTAGTCTCACAAATGTAATAGTCACTTGAAAAGGTGTTTTCCAAGATAAATATTTTAGGTTGGATCTAGCAGATGGCTCAAAAGGACACAGAGTCAAACTCACAGTAAAATTGTTGAATCCCAGGGTAGGGTAAAGTCTTTCACTAGAGACCTAAACAAAAAGTACCTTTAAAGAAAACCTTGCAGAATTTTGATGAAGGTAAAAAGGAAGCATTTTCACCTGAATAAAAATTAGATACTGCTGCCAATTACACTTTGATAGTAGACAAACTAGCCACTTCTTGAAAAACAGATGCTAAAATCTCCAGGACAGCAGGAGTACAAGTGGTGAAGGGGTCTAATTCTGTCTTGGGTAGCCCAAGCAGAGAATAACTTCTATTTACTCTTGTATAACTTCCTGGTAGAGGCCTTAGTAATATTTGCAGGACCGGGGAGGAAAGCCTGGTCTGTCTGTCAATGAAACTGGAGAAACTATGAGGTCAACTTGAGGCCTGTAATGTTCAGGTGATCCATCCCCATTGGATGGGGCAGGAGGAATGGACTGGGGTACAGTACCAGGATGGATAGTGAAAGTGAGACCAAAGGAAAAGAAGCCACACTTGACGAAGCCAAAAAGGGACAATGGGGATAATCATGCCTTCTGTACGAATTTAGGAATTAGAGGCATCAGAGGATACGTGTAAAGGAGATTGGAGAGCCAAACATGGACTACAGCATTTCTCGGTGATTCTCCCGGAAGTGGCATCATGGCTAAGAACCTACTGCACTTCCTGTTATGGGGGGAAGAGAGACAGACAACAAGGTTGGCCCCATCAATAGATAATCCTCTCTGCCACTAACTGACAGACCATTCGTGAGGCATCAGGATGGACTTGCTGAGTTTGTCTGCTAGCATGTTGTATTTCCCTGGGATGTGCACTGCCATAACAAAGTGGTTGGAAGAGAGTGCTCACTGCCACACATTCATCGCCTCTCGAAAAAGGGGATATGATTGGGTTCCCCCCTGTTTTTAGATGTACCAAACCACAGACATGTTGTCAGTCTGAAGAATAGTCATCCTAAGAGGAAGGGCATCCTGGAAGGCCTGCAATGCTAGGAGGACCGCTCTAATCTCTAAGACATTGATATGCAAATTGGTCTCTTGTGGGGACCACATGCCTTGGACCATTCTTCTCACAAAATGTCCACCCTCACCCCAACTGAAAGACGTTCATGATTACCGTGGGTACTGTGGTGGAAAGACAAGAGGGTGGCCTCAAAAAACTTCACATCCAACTGAATACACCAAGGCAGGTGGTCTTTTTATACTTGTCTAAGTTGACTGGTGAAGAATTGACCACTGAACAGCTGGAGTCCATTGAAGAATGCGCATATAAAAGCAAGCCATAGGGACCAACGTTATGGCTGCTGCCATTGATCCTAAACTCTGAAGAATCAACATGGCCGGAGAGGAAGGGTGAGAGAGAAGTTGTTTTACTCGACACCAGATGGTCTGTATCTATGAGCACCTATGAATTCCAGACTCTGAACAAGTTGAAAATGTGATTTGAAAGAGCTGACCATGATGCCTACGTATAGACTTAAATGGAGCAAGTAGTCCCTGGATTTTTCGAGGGGATGCCTGATTGTGGCAGTGAGGAGCCCATTGTCTAGTTATAGAAACACTCATAATCCTAGCAGTCTCAAGTGAGCTGCTACCACTGCTACACATTTGGTAAACACCCTAGGGGCTGTGGTGGTGGAAGGGCTGTAGGATCTGAAGAAAAAAAAAAAGAGTAGTCATGTCTCTTGGATGAGAGAAGACCGCCCCACCCCCATCACCTCAAAGGCAGAAGGCCTGGGAGAAGTTGTAGCTGGCTGCACCTGAGCCGAAGCCCCTGATGTCACCAAGCCCCGACCCTGCCCAGATCCCTGTCTCGAGGAAGGAGTTGGACCCAAGCTGTTCAATGTCGAAGCCCTCAGGGGCAGGGACTGTTCTGACAACCTCAGAGGTGAACCAAGCTCCTGGAACCAGTGCAGATGCTTCTGCTCTGAGACTTGTCCTGTTCCAAGGGGATCTGTGTTGGACAAGTCAGTGATGCACAGTTGAAGACTTAGTCATCTTCGGATTTGACACAGACACTTTTGGGGTTCACAGATCCAAGGGCTCTGAAATTGCTGGTTGGAACAGAGATGGAGAAATCACAATGTGGGAAACAGAAAGGAGGCTCAAGGATCCAACGGGAGTTGGAGCCAGGATAACCCCCATCTGAATCTGACCACTGAGGAACTTCCTCATCATCCTATCCATGTCAGCCTTGAAAAGGCTGCTGGAGGATGGGAGAAGGGAGCCAAGGGCAGACAGGCTCTGGAGAGAACCTGGGGGACCGGGTCCTCGAAGACTTTCACTTGGTAAGCATTAGATCTGACTTTCTCTCTAATCTTTGAAATTGGAGCTGATTTAGGAGAGCGGGTGGAAGACTGCTTCCTGGATTCTTTTGTCTGCAAAAAGGGCTTAAGTTTTTTTTGTGGGGGTTTGAGCCACAGAAGCAGGAACCAAGACAGAGGAAGAAGAAGGTACCAAGCCCTTTAAGACCAGTTTGTTATGCCAGTTGCTATGGACCCTGGTGCTGAAACCAGCACAAATCATGCACTGTGTGTAAGTGGCAGCATCCAGACAATAAACACACTCCCTGTGGGCATCAAAATTGGGGATCCTATGCTCACAGGAAGTGCATCTCTTAACCCCAGTGAGTTTGACAGCCACAGTACAAAAAAAAAAAGGGGGCGGGGGGACAGGCTGACAGTAGTTAGATAATTTTAAGCTAGTGTTTTTTTTTTAATGAGAGAGAACCACTAATAATGGTAGAAAAAGGATTACCCTCTGTAGGGAGGGAGAAACAGATGAAAGTAAAATGAGAAAGTACCAACAATGGTAACGAGAACTACTGAGAGTAAAAGAAGAGAGATAAAAGTTGGACCGGATGAGATAGAAACTTGAAAAAACTAAGATAAGGGAAGAAGAGGTAAAGAAAGATGAACCTGTAAGAAAAATAAAAGTCGTCACGCTTACTGCAAAAAAAAATTGCATCCCAAAGCTCAATGAGAAAGACCCACACCTTTAGCGCTAAAGCAACCAATAAGATCTGAGGTACTGCACAGCAACTGGGGCATTATTGGTAAAGGGATCAGCTCAAGAGTTGGATCCAAGAGTCTAGTAAATGTGGCTCAGCCAGATCAGAGGATGGCTTCAACACCCATCAGATGAGGAAAATGACATCAGATCATAAGGATTTCTCTTTTGAGCATCTATATAATGGACAGGGTTGCTGAGGTCCTGTTCAATTCATTGGTGATAGAGCTGTCTACTGAAGGATTGTTGGTGGCTGAAAACTGGATACTGCAACATCAGTGACAGTTCCCATGACTGCACCACCATCTTGCATACCTGACATGAGTGGGTGTTCCCTTGTTTTTCGATGTACCACATAACAATGTTGCTGTCCATCACTACCTTCAGGATTACAGGTCTTCAAAGTGTTCTGAATGCATGAAGCAGACAGGACTGCAGAATTTCCTTCTTGAAACTTGCATCCTTCTGCCTTCCAGGTATCCTATACTCAGGCCTAAGTTTTGTGCCCTTATTCCTGAAATGAAGCATCTGTGGTGAAGGTCTAGTTCCAGGTGATCTGCCTGAATGGCATATTCTGGTTGATACTGATTTCACAGAGCCACCAAATATCAACTCTTTCTTGAAAGAGGATAAAGTAGGGATTACAGTATAAAAAAATGGTGTAGCTGATTCCAAAGACGTTACTGGTACCACTGCAGCATTGTCGTATGTACTTTAGCAAGGAGCACAAAACGAGGATGGCGGAGGCCATATGACCCATCACATCTAGGATCTGTGTGTCTTTCTACTGGGATTTTGCAGCCATTATTTTGAAAAGACGTGAGAGAGATTCAACTTTTTCCACAGGCAAGACAGACGAACAATGCTGTGTACATGATGCCAGCTAGACAGGTGACACTTCGGCTGGGGGTCCTGTGAGACTTTTTTAAGTTCACAATGAAACCTAGTCATATTTAGACAGTGCAAGGTGTGCTCTGATACTCCATCTCCTGCATGGACTGAGCTTGACGTAAACAGTTGTCCAGGTATTCGCAGGTATGTCTGCCTTTCGTTCACGGCTTCTACTGGGACCAGGCATTTTCTAAATACTCATGCTGCAGAAGCTAAACCAAAAAGATAACACTGGCAATGCTGTACCCTGCCACAAACCTTCAAACCAAAAAGTAAAATGATCACACAGACAAACCACTCAGTAAAAACTGCAAGAAAGAGTCCTCATGTGTAATATAATAAACCTCCTGTGGGAAGGTCCATGGGACATACTCAAATGACCCTTTAAGGGAATACTTGTTTTTCAGCTACAAGACTTCTAAATACTGACAACTTTTTACTTTTAAAGTTTTTAAGGGTACATTCAGGCCAAAAAACCAAAAAAGAGAGATGAAGGCAATGAATTAAGACCAATAACCAAATGAAATTGCCTAAACACCACAAAGGAAGCTCGCAACTCAGCTGGATACCAGAATTTATTGAAATGCAACAAGGAAATAACGCTTGTAATCCAAGTACGTTTTCGATGAAAATCTTCGTCAGAATCAGTACAAAAACACACAGTTAATGCTTGTTCTAGTTATATACCCTAATTGACATAATTAGTTAAGTACCAATCAGTAAAGTCAATTACTAACTAACAAGCAAGCTTATTTTAAAAAACACATACAAACAGTTCTAAAAATCAAAAAAGAATTAACTTTCAATTTATTGTTAATAAAATTTGTATGATAGGACATATTTGCATATATAAATATCATTATATTGTATGCAAGGTTAAAAACAGTCTAAATAGTTAACCACAGCTCTAAAACAATAAAATATATGTGCACAAAGTATATACATTGTATGCTGCCATCTAATGGTTGTAATGGGTAAATAAACTTAATACTCATAACTTAGCTGATCTGAGTTTCAATACTGGCTTAATGGACAAAAAGTCATTTAATCCCGGGGATTTATTACATTCCAAAACTATTTGCCAGTATAATTCCTTGTATTCTAATTTATCCTCCCATAAACCACCCCTTACGTCCTTGGGCACAGAATCCAAAACAAAAAAGGAAAATACTGCTTGAGGGCAAATAGTCTGATGTCTGCACAATGCATTGTTCATATTCTGCTTTTTGATTTCGTACAAGTGTTCATAAATACATCTAAGTTTCCTTTCTGTTTTGCCCACATAAAAGGAAGTGCAGAAATTGCAAGTAGCCAAATACACTATTCCAAAGCTATTACAGTTGAAAGTACCCCTACTTGAAAGTGTTTTGTTCCTAGCTTCCAAGAAAATATCTTTCCTATTGTGTATCCTTGGACATTGTGAACAAAACCCACATTTGTATGTACCCACCCCACGTGGACCTGTGTTTTTGACCTTGGGGCCACCATATTCAAAGATTTGCTTGAAATTGGTGTCTTTCCTGTAAATAAATTTCAAGGGGGTTTGATTGTTCAATGGTAAGTCTGTAAATTGAACAAATCTCCCCCATTCCCTTGAAATCAATTCTTTAATAGGTCCTAAGTCACCTGTATAATCAAGTATGTAGGCTCTATGATAGGATATATGAACACCTATGCGACATTAAGTCCAAAAAAGAGACAAGTGCTTTATATAAGGATATCCTAGACTGTGTTTCCCCCAGTATTTTCAAGTTTGGGATTATAGATATTGTAAGAAATAATTCCAGGGGAGGGGACATTAGAAACATTTTATTAACAGAGAGCTGAGGTGGCAGCTTAGGCTTAAATCTAGCATCTACCCAGGACTTCATGAATATATTTCCATTAAACCAGTATTATTTTTGAAAGCTTCACAAGTATAAACTATTACATTTTTTTTTTTTTTATTTTTTTTATATTTATCACAAAAATACTGACATACACGCATTTCATCTTTGTGAGGACTTAGGAAAAGGTTTCATTTATATGTTGTATTTTAGCAGTGATTCAGTGTGTTTAACAAAAAAAAATTATTTTATTTAATTAACTTATTATGTAATTACTCAATTCATGAAGTGTTTTAATTAATTAATTGGTTGTGATATATATAGGAGTTGTTTTTTTTTGAAAATGGCATCTGATGAAGTCTTGTGCTCAAGACGAAAGCGCTTATTTTGCCTGTTTGTGGAATTATTAAATACTGTTTTCTTCACCACGGAAAGATTGGACTGTTTTCTGTTTTGTTTATTGGCTGGAAATGCACTTTTCAAATTTTTTGAGTGAAGACTCAAAATGACTGCAGAAGATCAGGAAAGTTTCCAAATAACAGTTCTTCAGAAAATAAAAAATGCATCACAAATACTTAAACAGGCAATATTTTCTGTGTGGAAGGGTTCCCCTATGGAGACCTATCGGCCAGAAATGAAGCCTATAGCTAACTGCTGCCCTTGTGAAGATTCAGAGGTGCTTTCCACTGAGGCAGCAAGAAAGTACTGAAGTTGTCTACACTCTGACTATTGATAGCCCCTCAAGGGGGTTAGACATCAGAAGAGTGTAGAGGTGGGAGGGAGGCAGTGGCTTTTTGAAGACTGACAAGCACTTGTATCCAGAAGAGGATACAACCAAATTAGCCAGAGGCTACTGCAGCAGTGAGAATAATAAACATAGTTCAGAACAATAGACATGATTATACACCCCCTTTGAAATCGTCAGAGTCAGTCACAGTCTAGCCATTGAAAATTCCATCTTCATCAAAGACGGCCTGACTCTAAGCATAGATGATTTCTCAGGACTGACATTTGCTGACAGAATTCTTTATCTGATGTTGTGTTTCCCCCACACAACAGTACATACACACATACATATTCCACTCTAATGACAGGTTCTCTCCAATATATGTAAAAAAAGACAATGTTTCAGCCAGCCATTGGTGCAGGGGCAAGGCATCTGCTTGGGATGCTGCTGACCTGAGATCGGCTAGTGACTTGGGAAGCAGGAGAGCTGTCCTGAGTGGATAGGCTTGATTAGCTGACAACCAGTTCAACTATAACAAGGAGAAGGTATGAATTTTTGTGGTTCAATGCAAAGGTCAGAAAGCAGCATTCGTGTCTTGCAAATGCATACATGCGCAGTAGGGAGGGCAGAAGTCAACTTGCCATGGGGGGTGCACACACGGACATGTAATTACATCATTACACGTCTCTCCCTTTGGGCAATTTCAAAACATTCAGGCATCCAAAAAAAGCCCCTGTAGACAACAGATAACACAGTGTCCAGACATCATGACCTCTTCCCCAAATGATGGTTTAAATGCTCCAACAGCTATGGCCAGGATGCAGGATGGTGGTTCAAGACCAGAGGTAAGTCAGACGGTATGGGGGAGACACAGCAATCCCTACAGATGGTCATCTTGTTCAAAGAGCCAAAAGAAAAATGCAAGAGGTTACCCATTTTCCTTCTTACAGCATAGTGGATGGCTTGCATGTTTCCATTAACTGTGACCTAATTCTGGAGATGTTTACCTGATATAGTGACTGGCAACAAATTTTAATGATCTGCTAGAAACTTCACCAGTCTATCCATCTAGATAGCCAGGTATAGATATAGACAGAGAGGTGGAGTTTTACCTACTACACCAAGTAAACATCTTCAGTCAATACTAGGTCACATCTCCTGGAAACATACATGCTATCCACTATGATGTATAAAGGAAAATAACCTCCCATGCAACAAATGCATATAGCAGATGATGTCACTGTTCTAAAGGGTATGATCAACAGTAAGCCCCTATCCGATGCTGAGAGCTCTATCTCCTTGCAGGCATTCATCTTTTAACAAAAGAAATCAGAAATGGGGTACACTGGATCCCTTAAAACCACATGTGTATCAAAAGCTTAGCATAATTTCATGTCCCCCTACCATAGCTGCATTCTTCTGAATATCATATACTTTTGCATAGTAGTATCACAGAATAGAACCTAACTGTTGAAATTATGCTAAAGTTCTTGTACCACAGATGTGCCACCCACAAAGGAAATCAGTCACATGGATCCATATCCATAGCTAACCAATGTTCAATCCTGACTTCTACTCATCATCTATGTGGGGTTTGCAAGTTCTCCCTGTGACTGCAAGTTTTCTCAGATTATTCCAGGTTCTTCCCACATTTCAATATCACCCTGGCTGATTAGCTACCCTGAAGTGCCCATATTGTACCCTTATGATCCAGGCAATGGCTGAAAAGGTTGTAAAATGACCAGGTCCACTACCTGCTTAACAAATGGATAAAAAAGACCACAAAGGTCTTGCAGGAGTCCTCTGGCTCTCAGAATTCTTGACAACTTCACAGATCTTAACACTAAATCCATTTCATGGGCAATAAAGGAAGCATTCAGATTCTCTCTGCAACTTGTTGGGCTAGGCAGCAGAGAAATCCCACTTAATAAAACCCTCAATACTAACAAAGCTGTGAACCAGAAACAACCCTACTTCTTAATGTCAAATCAGTTCAAGAATCACTAAAAAATTATACCTTTAGATCAGTAAACTGGGAGGGGGTAAATTCACTCTAGACTGACAAAAAATGCAAGCTACTGCCTGACAGAATCCCATTCTGCAGAATTGGAATTTGTCTAACTGGTGCTTGGACCTTTACAAACACTTGGCTGTAGCTGCAGATGACAAAGTCTAAACCTCTCTTCAAATAGTCTCATATTATTACCACCTAGAAGCTCCTGGTGTTCACAGGTTGCATCCCTACATTCCAAGTCTCACAATCACTCCAGAGTACACACAGATTCATAATTCATCTTCCTCTGGCATCTTAACTTGTGCATCATACAGTTGAATGTTCTCACAGAAAAGGTGGAAAATAACACTATTTCTCCCAATCAGTTCAGAATTTGTGACTCTTTACTGGGAGGGTGGACAGCCCTGCCCTGAAGTTTTCTTGATAGTAGTCCAGACAATTATGGGAGTCCAAGACAGAGCTGTATGACCACAGACCAGTTCATGAGTGGTTTAAGGATCCTGTAAGGCAAAATTGGCTTCTAGACACAGGTTTGGAATTCATCTATTTCGCCTTAACCATGACAACTTTCAAAATCTCTCAAAGTGCAGGTCATCAAGTGATAAAGATGAAGATTCATTTGGAGAGCCCAAGTACAACCTTTTGTGCATAGCTTTGCTCCCTGACCTCAAGGGAGAAATTTTCAAGGAAAGGGAAGACTGAAGACCAAACACACTCAAAACATCCTTCCAAGATCCAAAGTTCTCAGTCCTACACTGGAAGGATGCTGATGATGGAACAGCAGCCAAATAACATCCCTTTAAAACCACAGTTAACAGTGTGTGTGTGTGTGTGTGTGTGTGTGTGTGTGTGTGTGTGTGTGTGTGTGTGTGTGTGTGTGTGTGTGTGTGTGTGTGTGTGTGTGTGTGTGTGTGTTTGCGCACGTGTGTGTGGGAGGGGTCATGCAGGGAAATCTGCATTGTCAGCACTTGAATCAGCACTGACCCCCATGCCAGACACCAAAACTGCTGACTCCCAAGCTTTTACACCAAGTAATGAAGACCTCCAGATTGAGGTCAAGAGAGTCAACCTTCTCGGGTCTTCCAAGATGGTTGCACCCTGAGCAACAGCTTGTTTCTAGCTCTCCCAGTGTGAAAAACTCAGCAGAGAAGGCCAGTATACTTGTGTTTATGGGTAAATTTCAGTAATTGGCTAGTAAGTGCACTCACTGCCTGGGTGTCAGGAATAAAGAAATGCAGATCATCTGGAAAAAATCAGCTACAAAAAGAAAGGAATAAACACTGACTGGGGAACGTTCTGCAGCTGTTCAGCAAAAAGCAATCGAACCTTCAGACATGACTTCCAGTATCCTACAGGAGGATATACGACAACTGCATAAAGACCTGGTTAAAATAAACGAAACACTGATGGAGTATATCAACACAAACAACAAAAGGCTGAAAAAAATGGAAGAAGCGTTAAACAGATATTCAGATGACATGATAAAGCTGCAAAAATAAGAGGTCGAAATCCAGAAACGGCTGGCTGAATTTGAAACTGCTCAGGAAGAGATGTTTCAAAAAATAATAGAATTAGAGGACACAGCACATAGGGAAAACCTGAGGATTTTTAGCTATACCAGAGAAGCTAGAAGGAAGAGATTGCATTAATTTTTATGAAAGCACAAATAAGCAACTGGACTGGTATTCCATAGCAGGAGTGGTTAGTTGAAAGGGCACATTGTGTGTACGCTGCAAACTTAGCTAAAAGAAAGCAACCTAGACCTTTAATAGTAAAGATGCTACCCTACCAGCAGAAGGAGTTGATTCTGACAAAACTGTGGCAGAAGGACAAAATACTAAAAAAGGGAGACAGCAGAGTGTTTGTGGAGAATAACTACTTACTGTACACCAGGATGAAGAGGAGTAAATTCATTCCACTATTCAGGGCATGTCAAAAGACACATGTAAGATTCAAACTGCTGTATCCAGCTGTCTAAGGTATTCTTCCCTGGAGGGACAAAATCATTTGTTTGATGGAGTGCATGCTAAGGAGGAAATACAAAAGTTTGTCCAATAAAAAGTGAGCTGTGAAACAGGAGATTCTGCTTCTTGTTCAAATGATAATAAAGACCACAGAGAGACTGCATCTGTGAAACATTTCCAGTATTTCAACAGAAAATGTTGGACAGGAGGAAGGGAGCATGAGAAGTGACTAGAAGAATCAAGGGTATGTTGGAAATGAAGCAGAGACAGGATGTGGGTGATGGAGTAGAACAGTAACAAAACCAGTAACTTACTGTGGAATTACAATGCAATAATTATATTTGTGAAATATGACAGAACAAGAAAGGCTGGAAATATTGGACCTTTCCAAAATTTGTTGGACTTGTGGGGGACTCAAGTATATGCCCTACTTCATGTCATTAACATTTGGAAAAATGGTCTGTGGAGGGGAAGAGAGGGGAGAAAGCTAACTGTATGTAAACATTTTCTTTTCTTAATAGTACTATATTTGTAGTGTATGGTTTTCTTTGCATGCTATTTTTGTGTGTAATGAGGATTGTAAACAGGTGCTGTTGTGTTTTTGTTTTTTTTTTCTTTCTCTTCCCTCTTCTTTTTCTTCTTGTACAGTTTTTAGAAATAAAGGCAATACAAAGTAACAAAAAAAAAAAAAAAAAAAAAAAAAAAAAAAAGAAGAGCCTGGTTAAAAAGGCATGACAAAGTTAAAATTAATGTGTTTTACTCATTCTTGCATGGGAAAATGACTGGATTAATGACCTTAAATTGGTTAGTTTTAAGAGAGAACAAGTAAGTGAAAATGAATATTGAATATTATGAGGCTTTTTTCTAGCAAATGCATGTATACTTAGTAGCAATTCTGTAGCTGGTCTTCATGTTTCCAAGGAAACAACTTGATAAAGAAAAAAATGATGTCTAGTTCTCATGTCTCCATGGAGACAATCTGATAAAGAGAAACTGGAGATAGTCTGGTGGAAGGAGACTGGGTGATGGAAAAAGAAAAAGAGAAATTGGCTGGGACCTAATGTTTTCTGAAAGTAAACGGTGTTTCTCAGCTGGGAGAGCTTTAAAGATACGACAAAGCAATTAGACTTGAAGTAAAGTTTTCTCAATCTTTTTTTTTTTAAAATCCAGTGGGAATACTAATGTAAACTGATGCTTTTTCTTTGTTCAGTTTTAAGAAATGTAGGCACTGCAATTAAAAAAAAATGGGGAAGGGAAGAGGAGGGAGAGAGGAAATGTCTGGTTAAGAGAGTATGACAAAAGAAAAATCAGTGTGCTTTTTCCCATGCTTGCACAGGGAAATGACTAGGTGTTCTCCAGTAACAAAGTTGATTACAAAGCATGTACAAGAAAAAGAATATTGAATATTATAAGGCCTTTTTCCTGGTAAACAAGGTATCCTTAGTAGTTTTGTGTCCGTTTTGCATGTCACTAGAAGACAATCTGATAAATGGAAATGGCTTGGAGAAAGTGTTTACTGAAAGCATTCAAATGTTTTCCCAGCTGGGAGAGCTATAAAGATAGGCAAAAACAAATAGCACTTACTAACAAGCACAGGCTGTACCACGAGTCTTAGCGTGACTAACATTTCTTTTTGGTTAACTCAAGCCTGTCTCAGTGGCTATTAACTTAGAACTTTTGTTCTTATTCAGAAGCAAAATCTTCAATATATGAAGATGTACACAGCTTTTTGTGTTATTATTAAGTTGATAGGTTTCGGGGGGGGGGGGTTGTTCTGTTTGACGGCTTTCAAAAAAAGAAAAAGTTACGTAAGATATGGCATAGGCTCAAATGGATATGACAAGAAACAACTGCATAAAAGACCAACCTGCTGAACAGTATATGCATGTACTATAAAAGTTGGAAGTAGACATTTAACAAAAAAACAGTTATACATAAAAGGAATAATAATTATATAAATATGATGCTTTCTGTAATGTCTTTTAATCTGAATGGTCTTACAGATAAATATAAAAAAGAAAGAGTAGTGAACTATATTAAAAAAATGTAAAGTGCAAATAGCTATGCTACAGGAAACATACCTGTAAAGAACTAAATATGTGAATTTCATAAAGAAAGTTTTTCAGGATGGTTATTCAGCAGAACATCTGGGGCAAAGGAAAAGAGGAGTACTTATATTAATTGCAAGAGAAGCTCCAATAGTAATAGAAGAGGGGGAAAAAGATGATAATGGAAGATATACAGTACTAAGGGGCTACTGGCAAGGGAGAAGGATTACACTGGCATGCATTTACATTCCACCTAAAACTGTTATAATGGAGCTTAAGAAAATTCTGGGATAAATAATTAGCTTTCAGCAAGGAATATTACTTATAGGTGGAGACTAAAATTTGGTTTGCAACAGCGAAGATGTGTCTGGAGCCTAGAAGGCAAAATATAACAAAGAAGGTTAGATTTGTGAAGAAATGTATGAAAATGTTTGGCATGGAAGATGTGCATTCAGTACTAGGAGTTTGGAGTGAACTTACTGTTCTCCAAAACACAAAGAATGGGCTAGGCTAGGTAGAATTTATATCTCCCAGGAACATGTGCATTTATGTGAAGGTCTTGAAACACACCTAATAACTACTTCAGATCATGTGCCAATAAAAACTAAAATAAAAATGCAAGGTAATAATATAAAAATGAGACACTGGCACTTTCCCACCTATCAGCTGAAAAGAGAGGAATTTAAGGAGTTGGTTTTGGAACGAATTCTGGAGCTACTAGAGAAGAAAAAATGTCTTCTGAAAATATAGCTAGGTAGTGAGATAAAATTAAAGTGGAGTTTAAAACTAGGATGGAAATAAAGGAAGGGGAGATATAGTTAAGAAGTAACAAGAATTTAGAGGGACTGACAAATGTTAAAGTATTGCAAAATAGGGGGAATCTCGCAGAATAAGAAAAGGAGCAACTGCAGAATGCTAAACAGAAAATAACGGATTACCTCGATAATATGTACAAGTTTAGAAAGACTGCTTTTAAGCAACTGTTTTTTTTATATTAATTCTAGAGCACAAAAAAGTTTAGCACAACTCTTCAGGCAACAGAAAGTGGAAAGGATGGTCACCAAGCTTAGGGAGCCTGTAACAAGGAAGCCTGTAACAAGGAAGATAACAGATCCTATGGAAGTATTAGAAATATTCTGGAAATTTTATGAAAGCTTGTATAAATTGGAGAAATGTGGAAATCAAGAAAAGGTACACATGGAAATGTTTATGGAAGATTTTAATATGCCAAGGTTAGAGGTAGAGGAGTTAAATTACTAACAGTTATGATTAGAAGAGATGAGATAAAAATGGCTTCGCATAACCAATCTACAGGAAAGTCCCCAGGAACAGATGGTATTCCTGTGTAAGTTTGGAAGCTAGGAGGGAAAAAAAACTGAAAAAGACCTGGAAGACTTTGCTTAACAGTATTTTAAAAGGAGGAGAAGTACCAGCATCCTGAAAGAAAGCGATGGTAATATCTAAAGAGGGTAAAGTTCCATCGGATCCAGCTTCATACATGCACATTTCAATACTAAACCACGATTATGAAGTGTTTTTGTCTATAATGGCTAAAAGAATGGCAAAAGTGATACCAAAATTGATAGATATAGATCACTGTGGTTTTGTGGAGGGGAAGCAAACATTTGACAATATTAACAGAACACTGACGACCCAGAGGGAAGCAAAATGTAAGAAAATATTGTTACTGGTGGGTCTTGATGCAGAGAAAGCATTTGACAAAGTAGACTGGGACTTCACGACCAGGGTAATGGAAGCATTTGCTTTCCCTGATACAATTATAAGGTTAATTAGGAGTATATATGAGGGGTTGTAGCCGGAAATTTAAGTGGGTGGTGTGCTCTCTGATAACTTATGCTTCAGTAGAGGAACCAGGCAGGGTTGTTCGCTTCCCCCTTTGCTGTATGCATTGTATTTATAACCACTGGCAAAGAAAATAAGGGATTCAGAAATTCAAGGGTATAACTGGTATAGTAGTCAGGAAAAGCTGGCTTTATTTGCAGATGATATTTTATACATGACAAAACCAGAAAGGAACATTACAGTATTACGGAATATTTTAAAATAGTTTCAGGATACAAAATTGATGAAGTTAAAACAAAGCAAATAGCGGTAAATTATGTACCCACACAATAATTGGCCCAACAATATCCATATTTATGGGGACATGATAAAATGTAGTATTTAGGAGTGTGGATTAGAAATGACTCTGTTGTGGCAGCTAAGGATATGTGGGAAGAGACTAAACAGAAGATAATACAAAAACTGAGAAACTGAAAGCTTTGTTATATGGATACAGATACGAAGATAACAAGCCATTACAATGTTTTTAGTCCCTTTAGGTCTTGTACAAATGTCAGGCATATTTTTATCAACCAGAGGAGAAGCTGTGGACAGCAATTAAAAAAAAGAGTTGAAGGATGTTATCTGGGAAGGAAAGACAGCATGGGTCACGTGGGATAAGCTAATTCTTCCAACGGAACAAGGCGGACTAGGTTTACACAATTTGAGGGGGTATTTTAGAGCAACACAGTGAAGGCTCTTATACATAGCACAAGCAGAAAACTATAATTCAAAGTGGATAGGAATGTTGATGATACAGGAGAGAAGCTCACAAAATAAAGAGAGATTGAGATTTTGGATGCAGACTTTTAAGGAGAACAACAAAAAGCATACATAGTATCATATTCATAAAATAACATGGTGTATTCTAAGAATTAAACCAGCATGAGAATAGAGAAACGAGATTCTGCTGATAGTGATGACTGTGGTTAGGGATACAGATAATAGGCAAGAGGGGGCTGGAGAATGTTGGCAAAGGAACCAAGGTATTGGGAACAAATAACTAGAAAGGGAAAATTAATAGAATGGGAGAGGCCAAAAATGTATTTGGACTGCAGGTTAGAGATTGCCTTCCCTATTAAGGACTGATATCAGAGTATAGGGAAAGAGAAAGAAATAGGCAGCTCTTAAATGAAAGACCAGCACTGGTAGAGGTTTTAATAGAATTTAGAACAGAAGCTACCATATGTTTATTGGGAAAAAAAACAAAGACAGTCAATCTTCTCAACGAAGCTGATGAGCCAAGGCCAACCACTGTGGCTAAAACAGCTTTGGTCAAGTCCTGGTCAGTGGTACAATTGGTGACTGCTGAAAAAATGACTGAAGAAAGAATACGCAATCCTGAAGACGGCACAACTAAGGACAACCCTAAGAGGTCAACCTTTAACACTGACACAGGCAGTGGTCTAAAAGGAGATCAGGCTGAGTCAAAAGGAGTTGACATCACAGCCATCGTGATTGTGGGTATTGACTATGATGTGGCCCTTAATAATGACACAGATAATTACAAAATAACCAATGTTCTCAAAAAAATGTGGCTTGATTCAGTTTCAGCAAGGAAAGGTCGGGACCCAAATAAGAGGAAGTACTCTCAAGTCACTGATGTTAGCGAGAGATGACACCAGGAACCACAGTTGTTGCACTCTGAGAAACACCTGTTACATACTCAACTTCCAAAAACAGACCTGCAGGACCTGGCAGATGCTAAGGAGGTCGCTCACAGCAAACATAGCGTAGATTCAATCAGCACAGAGGACAGCTGTCAGAATGGGAAAGGGTAGTGTTTTCTCTTGAGAAAAGACTAAACCTCCCATATATTTCTACTCACAGTGGGTTTCAAAAGCACAACTTCATCAGTAGACAAAGAAACAATAACATCAGAAATGTTCTGACATTTTAGCTATAGCAGCACTAACTTTCTCTGAAACCAGTCTCCTCTTTAACCACTCCAGGGGATGGGCCTAAGATGTGGAGGGTGACACTCTTCAAAAAGAATCCCAAAGAAGCAGCAGACCAGGCGTTTTTTCTTATTATTTTCTTTAGGGTACAGGAATTAAAGCCAAACACATATAATACATGCCTAAAAAATGAAGCAAAGAACTTAAAAGCATACACAGCACTTACCTTGGAGGGAATTTAGTATTCCTTAAAAGCCTGTGAATCCTGTTTCATTTCCATGACAGAAAAATAACACAGGAAGGAAAATGTAACAAAGCAAGTGAAAGGGAGGGGACTACACTAATTCCAAAAAAAATGAAATAATAAACAAAATGAACAGACTGACTTTGAAATGCAGTCCGGCAGCAAAAAAAAAAAAAACCTTAAAGAATGAGTGAGAGAATTCGGGCAATAAAAACCTGTCAAAAGTAGACCAGGGCCACTTATTATCAAGACCAACTTTAATCATGGTTAGAGAGATATGGAGATGTGTTCTTAGATGCACATGAGATATGGAGATGTGGACAAACGGGAGTGGGCTAATGGAGCCTGAGAAGGTTTTAGGTGCTGGGCTGACCAAGTTCTGCAGGTGTTATTCCTGGAGGTGACAGAGATAAAACACTCAAAGTCAGAACTTAGCTTTGGGTGCAACTTTTTTTTTAACTACTTTCCCTAAGCCACTGCCCCCCCCCCCCCAAAATGAGGAATAAGGTATCAGCTGGTGGCTCGAGTGGCCAGATGCATTTTCTTTGAATGTGGGTTTCAATGCTGTTTCAGTGACTGAGTTTGAAAGTCACAGAATTTGTAATGCTGAGTTTGTTTTCATTTTGTTTTTCTTTGTTTAGCAAGTGTCTATCAGTGTTTGTACTATATTGAAATTAAATAATATTTGGAAGAAGCAGTAGAGACAAACATTAAAAAAGCATACTTATGTTTTGTCCAGAACACGCATAACTGATACATTTTTTGGACACAAAACACAAACTATACTTGAGAATGAGGATATGGAACCTTATACAGTGTGTCTGCAACAACATTTTTTTGCAGCTGTAGAAAAGTCTTTAGCATACCTGAACAAATGGCTTAATTACTCAGATGGTAGCATTGCATGTGATGCATCAAATATCTCTAAATACAGAAGTAGCATTTCAGTCCTTTCGAAATGCAAGCACTGTCATGGCCTTGACAACAAAGGACATCAATTTAGATGTGCTTTATGATGAGTTTTGTGCAGCAAGGCATGCTTTATCCAATCTTCATCTTCTTTCGGCTGCTCCCATTAGGGGTCGCCACAGCAGATCAACTGTTTCCATTTCTTCCTGTCCTCTGCATCTTGCTCTGTCACACCAAATACCTGCATGTCCTCTCTCACCACATCCATAAACCTTATCTTAGGCCTCCCTCTTTTCCTGTTACCTAGCAGCTTCATCCTTAGCATCTTTTTCCCAATATACTCTGCATCCCTCCTCAGCACATGTCCAAATCAATGTAATCTTGCCTCTCTGGCTTTGTCTCCAAACCTTCCAACCTGGGCTGACCCTCAACATACTTATTCCTAATCCTGTCCATCCTCGTCACACCCAGTGCAAATCTTAACATCTTCAACTCTGCCACGTCAAGCTCTGACTCCTGCCTTTTTGTCAATGCCACTGTCTCCAACCCATATAACACTACCCTCTTATAGACCTTCCCTTTCACTCTTACTGGTACTCGTCTGTCACAAATCACTCCTGACACTCTTCTCCACCCACTCCATCCTGCCTGCACTCTCTTCTTCACCTCTCTTCCACACTCACCACTACTCTGAACTGTTGATCCCAAGTACTTAAACTCCTCCACTTTCGCCACCTCTACTCCCTGCATCCTCACCATATCCTCCCTCTCATTCACACATATATATTCTGTCTTAGTACTGCTGACCTTCATTCCTCTTCTCTCTAGAGCATATCTCCACCTCTCCAGGGTCTCCATCACCTGTTCCCTACTCTCATTACAGATCACAATGTCATCTGCAAACATCATAGTCCATGGGGACTCCTGTCTGAGCTCATCTGTCAACCTGCCCATCATCACTGCAAATAAGAAAGGGCTCAGAGTTGATCCTTGATGTAATCCCACCTCCACCTTAAATGCATCCGTCACTCCCACCGCTGTCACACTACCCTTGTACATATCCTGTACCACTCTTACTTACTTCTCTGACACTCCCGTCTTCCTCATACAATACCACAACTCCTCTCTAGGCACCCTGTCATATGCTTTCTCTAATTCCACAAAGACACAATGCAACTCCTTCTGACCTTCTCTGTACTTCTCCATCAACACTCGCAAAGCAAACATCGCATCTGTAGTGCTCTTTTCTGGCATGAAACCATACTGCTGATCACTAATCATCACCTCCCTTCTTAACCTAGCTTCCACTACTCTTTCCCATAACTTCATGCTGTGACTGATCAGTTTAATCCCTCTGTAGTTACTACAGCTCTGCACATCACTCTTATTCTTAAAAATCGGTACTAAAACACTTTTTCTCCATTCCTCAGGCATTCTCTCACTTTTCAAGACTTCATTAAACTATCTAGTTAAAAACTCCACTGCCATTTCACCTAAAGACCTCCATGCTTCCACAGGTATGTCACCTGGACCAACAGCCTTTCCGATCTTCATCCTCTTCATAGCTATCCTTACTTCCACCTTGCTAATCCACTGCACTTCATGATTCACTATCCGCACTATGCTTTATCCAATACTGTTGCTAATTCAACTGCTACTGCATGCACTAAATAGCAGGAATTTTTTGCAGGTGCCCGTGATAGTGCAGCTTTTCCAGCAAACATGTTTAAGATTGTATCAGCCGCATTGTCATTACCAGGCAGCAATGCCTTCCCTGAGAGGGTGTTTTCTTTAATGAATGCAAAGTGGCGTGCAGACCGAAACAGGGCCACTCTAGCACTAATCAAAGCAGAACTGCAAGTTTTCCTCAACTACAACATGAGCTGCAGTAACTTCTATCAGTTTGTTTTGAAAGATGACAAACTGATTTCATCAGCAGCTGGCAGTGAAAAGTACAAATGGAAACAGATTGCTCAGGCTGAGCAGTCTGCTTCTTCCACGAGTAGTTTAACAGCTCAGGGTCAGCCTGCTCTGGATTCACGTGAGGTAGACATTCAACTTCAATCAAAGTAATTAGTTTGTTCAACTGACATTGAATAACGTTTGTATTGTATTGACTATATCTTTTGCTTACACCTCAATGCGATTGCTTTATTGTTTTTTTTGCTGTTTTCCAACGTGTATGACTATTAGCAATTTAGCAGTTAGCCTGTCTGTGTGGGCTGGCTACTTGAAAATAACAGTTTTGAGCTAAAAATTCTTGCATTCAAGTGGTGGTGTTTTTTTTTGGCTCAAATGCACTAAAACTCACCTATGCGTATCTGTTGTTTAAAAAATTTTTCTGGGGGTTTAGTGCCCCCGGACCCCAGGGGAGCCTGGGAAGGGAGAGAGGGAGAGGAGGGAACGGGTTACATGACAGGGGGGGGGGGGCAGGAAAAAAGGCATCCTGGATTTTAATTGTGAAAAGTTGGAAACCCTACCTGAGAGGCCAGATGCATTTTCTTAGAATGTGGGTTTCACTGCTGTTTCAGTGACTGAGTTTGAAAGTCACAATTTGTAATGCTAAGTCTGTTTTCATTTTGAGACCGTTTTTCTTTGTTTAGCAAGTGTCCATCACTGTTTGTACTATACTGAAATTAAATATTTGGAAGTGCCTTAATGCACTACTACTCATTCTAGAAATTAACCCCAGTGCATGTTTAGCTCATCAGACAGTATTAGAAGCCTAACTGTGAAAAGTTGGCAACCCTGTTAATGATATGTATCCAAATTCAGACAAAGCTGTTTCCTTTACAGCAACTTAAGATGCATTATGCCAATGAAGCATTTTTACACACAAAGCCTGCAACACAGAGTAACCCTTCCTCCACAGATTTGGTACTGCTGACCATAGTGTTATGAATTGATCCTTGAGGCTCTGCTGAAACAGTCAACCTGATATGTACAAGCATTTGAGAAAGGCTGTCCTTATCTACTGCCAGGTATTATGCAGTCAATGTTACGAAATGTTTACGAAATGTATTTCCCACTGATAGGAATAACAATGGTCACACCTTCTGACTTTTATATTTGTATTCTTGTTTCCTGACCTTTAAGATATTAAATAATATTAAAGGTCTTGTATTCTCTCTTCTCCAGCTATATATGCTTTCCAACTTTGCCATTGTTCTGCATCATGACAGAATATGACTCAAGTTCTTTCAGCTCAACTAACCGTTACCACACAAGCAAAAGATGCAGACGTTATCAACAAGTTTAGCATGAATACAGAAGTTAGGGGCAGCCACGGTGGTGCAGCGGTTAGCGTTGTCGTCTCACAGCAAGAGGTTCTCTGGTTCGATCCTTGGCTGGGGTGCCTTCTGTGTGGAGTATGCATGTCCTCCCTGTGGTCATGTGGGTTTCCTCCGGGTGCTCCGGTTTCCTCCCACATCCCAAAGACATGCTGTAGGTGGATTGGATACTCTAAATTGGCCCTAGGCATGCGTGTGTGTGCCTTCTGTGGAAGGTTGAGCGCTGGGCTGGCAACTCGACACTGTAAAACTCCACTGCCAATCATGAGTGGACAGGTCATCCGCTGTGGAGACCCCTAACCGGGAAAAAGCTGAAAGAAGACAGAAGTTAACTCTGCATCAGCCATCTAGAAATGTTTTGACTTCCATAAGATTACAGGCGGTCTAAAAAATAAAGTGATTTAATAGGAGGAACCTGGTTCTTAACAGACAAAGAATTATCCATATAACTCCACATAAGTTTATTTAGCTGATGTTGCTTGAACGTTAATTTCTAAAATAGCTGAACAATGGTGCATAATAGCTTCTGAAGGTAAGGCTGGGAAATATAAATCTGTACTGCTTCAAGGATTCACAGCAGTTAACTGAATCCACCAGCACTGAATCAAGAATGCAGAAAACTGCAAAAATGAGGTTGTGCAGCTCTGCTGACTTAGAGAGATAAATGCCTTATTACAGCCCAGCTGACCCGGGTTCAATTAGCAGCTCCTCATCTGATAGAGAGGCAGGGATGAACAGATGGGTATTTATGTTGGTGTTTCCTTTGACAATCCCTGGTGGAGGCCTGGGACATCACACTAGGTGGTGTGGTCCAAGGTGGGGGGGACAGGGTGGTAACATGGCTGAGCTGCAGCAAAGGTATGGCAATACACAGCATGTTCCTATTGCCCACCTAGACCGTGGAAATACCACATGGGACAAAAAAGGATTGGGGAAGCAAAAGGGGTAAGGTCATGAAGCACAAAAAAAAGGGATGGGATGTGAAGGGTCAGACCCCTGGATGTCCTCAAGTTCCATGTTGGCCCAAGCTCTACTGGAGATGGTCCAGGGCAGGGTTAAGAAGGTGGCCAGCAGACCTGGTAATGGACTGAAGGCACTGGGTAGGGAGCCACAGGATGATGCACAAGGGAGAAAAATCCTCAAAAAATGAAGTACAGGTAGGTGACTTGAAGGTTCATTCAGCACATCCAATCTTCCTTCTCTACACACGGGAAGTATGGACTGCATTTTGATCAAAAGTTCAATTTTTTACATATACAGTTAGGCCAATAATGTCTAAAATAGTCCAGAGGGTCTTTGCTTTCTCAGGAACTAAAATCTATCTCTGATCTGGTGAGACCTCTTGGATAGCTCTTATAAGTTGAACCTCCATGAGGAGGTCTGCAAAATCCCTAATTCTGAGGATTATCCCTACCCAAAAGAATGGCATCTGTAATTTCTATCAGAACACTGCTCACATGGCAGCTGGCAGACATTCTTAACCATAAGTTTTGCACACTCCTCTGATTATGAGAAGTTGTTCTGTGAAGGGTGGAAAACCTCAGTCTAACAGCTGCAAGAGTCTCCTCGCCTGCTCTTTCTTTTGCAAATGCTTTCACTTTCATTCCAAAGATGAGTCTTCATAAAGGGAGTTATGAAACATGCTTCAAACAGGCTGAAATAGGTAGGTTTTCTGACAGCTGAACTTAAATGGAATGTACTCTTAAGAAGGTCTTATAAACTTTTAAGGAAGCCAGAGATGAAGGGTGAAGATCATAGTAAGTTAGAAATGGCTGGCTGCTACATGATGCATTTCAAGAAGGGAATAGCTACAGCTCTGAACAAAAATGCCACCAAAAACTGCTGAAGAAGTGGAAATGGGTGCCAGGCGTCCTGCAGAATAGCAATGCCTGACTTGGATGCACGAGTTACTCCACTGCTCCATCTACTGGATTATGTAGCAGCCACAAAGACAGACTGTTGATATTTGTTAGGCCTGCAACCTGAGGCTCCAACTTGCACTACATTCCCAAGAGGCAACTTTTTAAACATCTCTAAGGCTCTCTCTATCAAGTCAAACTGAATACATGCCATGTTTGCCAGTCAGTTGGGAATTCAAACAGAGAAGGTACCAGACACACATACATGTTTACCAAAATGGTGTATCACCAGAGATTTCTTACTTGGAGGAGGGGATAGTGGAGTTTTCCTCTGAACACTCCATCTTTAGGGCAGCAGCCATGACAACAGGGTTGGCTATCAGGGCAATACTCCAACTCTCATTGCCCTTGAAAGGCTTGAGTCTCTCCGTTTGGTTTCCTAGCATCACTGCTGCTATGACTGGTTCTTACCAAGTCTACTCTACGATCAATGACAGCATGTGGTCAGCAGGGATAACCACCCATGAGGTAGTATGGGCAGAGAGCAAAGCCTCCAGCAGTATCTTTTCTTTGAGGAGGGACTTTGGTTGGCTGACCATGAACCCTCTGTTTCACTAACTGTATAATTTTCCCAAATTCAAGGCTAACAGGAGCAAATACTATGGAATACTCTACATAGGTATATGGTGTGAGGGACTCCAGACAGAAGGTGAGGTGCTTCATTTTGCATTTCATCTACCTGGGGACACTTGGTAAGACTTTGCCAAAATTTAAGGAAGAGGATTCAGAATCCAGCATCTTTATTCTATCCCCACAGCAGCTTTCATCCCTCACTGCCACCAAGGGTCAAAAGACCAGACTGAGAGACATTCAGATATGGAAGAGATGTAGGTTTTGACTCCAAATGGGAAGCTATCAAACCAGATGATTGTATCTGGAATGTCTCCAAAATCTCAGCTAATGAAGCCAACAGTCCCAACACCAAAGACACCTGGGGTTGACATAGTCCTACTGACAAAAGGGTTGACACATATTCAATGTGATCAGGTCTCAGTACCAAAGACAATACTGACACTTGAGGATAGCTTCAGCAGCAAAAATCCAACTGCAAAAATGTCTGACAGTGAAAACAGTCAAAGGGAATCTTTGCTGAAGCTGGTACTGACTCACTGGAGTTGAACTAAAACTTTCAGCTTTAAGACTCCAAAATACTCTGCATTGGGGTCACCTTTGCAGAAGTATTAGCACTGAAGGCAAGATTATTTCACAGCATATCCGTTGGCTTCAATACAGCCAGTACTAAAAACTGGCCCAGGGAAGATGCAAAAGAAAAGTGGACCCTTTCTTGCTGTCCAACAGAGACAGGAGGAAGTGAGGATGCCCGCATGATTTTGTTTCTTGACCAATGCCCTCATCATCATGTCCCAATTAATATGTCAAGACGAACTGCAGATGGAGTTGAAGGAATGCATGGACATTGCTGAAGAAAGTCTCCATTCTAAGTATATATAGAGTGTGCCTTTGCAGAAAAAAAATATCTTGCTTTCCAAACTGCTTATCCTCAGCTACTGTGAATTTTAGCTGAGAGAGTGTAGGACACCACTACATTTCTCATCTATAGCACAACTAGTTTTCGCCATAACAGCTTAAGGAGAAATATCCACCTTGGGGGGATTTAGCATGAGGATGTTTCTGTAGCTCTATTAGAAAAAGAAACATTCCCTTTTTATTAGCCTCTCTACTAGACAAACCCTTGCAACTACCTTTTTATTACCCTCTCTCCTTTATGGTGCCCTTCTCCTCACTAACATCCAAAATTCTACAAAATCCAAACTTGCTATGTGTTACAACAGAATAGCAAAATTTGCCACCAAGGCCAAATTCTCATCCCACCACTGTAAGTCACTGAAACAATTAGGGTGGCTGGAACTCCCCCACCATCTCTCATTCACCCAACTAACTACTGTGCACAAAATAATCTACAGACCTACAGACTGTCCTGCTCTCTCAACTCTACTTGCCAAATACCATCCCAGCAGGCATCTTAGATCTGAAAATCATCTACTTCTAAAAGTAGATAAGCCCATCTTACCTGCTGGTCAACTGCTCTATTCCTTCACCGTCGCCAAACTATGGAACTCACTTCCACCTTCTATAAGAAACACAGACAGCACCACCACCACCTTCAAACAAATACTGAAAAATCATTTCAACTCTTCCTGGCTATGTTCCTGCTCTATAACCTAACCTCTTCACTCTCCTTATATGATTACTAAACTCCTATGTCTTTTGCTACTAGTGACTGATGATACTTTTTCCATATTTATTTTTATCTTCACTTGTTGATACTGGTACACTAATACTGATTAGTATATCCCTGTTTATACCACAATGTTGCTGTTGGTCTTTCGGCTTTTCCCGGTTAGGGGTCGCCACAGCGGAACTCCGCTCCGCTAATGACTGGCAGTTGGTTTTTATGGTGTCGAGTTGCCAGCCCGATGCCCAACCTTTAACGCATGTCTTTCGAACGCCCACTCGACCGCAGGGAGGACATGCAGACTCCACACAGAAGGCACTCCCAACCCAAGCCGAGAATCAAACGGGAGAATCTCTTGCTGTGAGGCAACAACGCTACCGCTGCACCACTCTGATTGAATTAACTGAATTCTACTTTAATGTATATTTTCTGTACATATTTCTGTAATCAAACAAACTAGATTCCTGCTTTTATGTACATATTCTGTATATGTTACTGTATTTACGATCTGTAACACTGTTTCTCCTTCTGTACCAATTAATGTTTATATTTTTCTGTATCTCGTCGGAGCTTTTCTCCCGGGCCTTCACTGAAAATGGGCTCTTTTAGGCCCAGTGGACTTTCCTGGTAAACAAATGCAATAAAAATAAAAATAAATAAACAAAATAAATTCCTAACTTAGAAACAGCAGCAAAATCACTACGCAATGATTCTTTTAAAATCAGCATTTTTTTTCTTCACTGCACAGGCCTAGAATCAAAACTGTGCATATGTCTCACTTGGCATCCAAGAGATTCCACCTCTAGATGCACCAGCATAAGGCATGGATATCTTGATGGGGAATTTTATGCCCACATTTTGGACATTTTTTTCAAAAACTTGATACTTGATCCTTGTCTATTTCTTACCAAAAAGAAAACACTAACAACAATAACGCCAAGACATTCAAGGCAAACTACATCCACAATCAAACCAAACTACTACTACTATTTAATTAAAGATGTCACATACTAAATGATGACCTGAAGAGAGTAAGGCGGAACAGACTAAGAAAAAAAGTATCCTAACACAGCAACTGTTGTTCACTGAACAGATAAACTGGAAAAGTATGATCTGGTAGATGATCAGCTTCAAAAATTTCAGCAAAGCTGAAGAAAACACCATACAAAACCATATTAGATGAGTCTAGTAGTGCACCTTGATGCTAACAGGAATGCAACAAACAAGATCTAGGAAAAAAAAAGGGAAGCAGTGGTACATTATGGGAGCCAGAGGAGTTGTTTTTGAGTCATGGAGTGTCTTAAAGGTACCAAGCAACTGCTGCTTATAGCACAGCAGTCCTGCTGTTAACATGAATGGACTGGATCTTGTAATACTACTTGGTTGAGGAGGCCTAGTCAACTGTATTAGCTTGCGTCTCTCTGTTTAAAGAAAAAAATATTTACTAAGTAATTAACACCTGCATGCCTCAGGCATAACAATAGGTGCATTTATCTGTACTCCTTTTACCACTCAAGGAACTGTGGAACTAGTTTCAAGAATTCCTCCTTATCACTGGCAAACACTCACTCAGCTATTAATCTGCTGAATCCACTCAGATGCTGAACAAAATCAAAACGCAAACTAGCTTATTGGTCGAAATACTTTTCTTCAAAGATGATGACTTTAGTATAAAAGCGGACCTATGTTGACAGCCAAATGAAGAACAGAGGGAGAGTCTGAGAACAATATGGGGTGTTCTCCTGCCCTGGAAGATGAACAGTTTTTACACTGAGTATACACAGGCCAATGAATGCTGAAGATCAGATAATATAATGACTTCATACACTTAAGATGATGAAATGCACAACAGTTTACAAGTTCTGTTGCTGTCACTGCCACAACTCTTGATGTAAAAGGGGGAATGTTCTCTGAGATAGCCTGGATAATCACTATCCACCTCTGCCCTATATTCTGCTGTGCAAATTCAATTAATTGCTGCTACCTCTAGGATAAGCTCTTCCCATCCCAAGTAAGTGGTTGTATGGTAGAAAATGAAATGCTAGACGAAATGTTGATGCAGAAAATTAGGTGCAACACTGCAATTTTAGGCTCCCTATGCTATAAGCAATGAAAACAGTAAAGTAGAAGGGTCCTTGATCAGATCAGTAAAATTTACCAATACTTGGCTAAATAAGCATGCCGAACTCCTAACATGGTTTTAAAAATATCATCTTCATTACTGTCATAAATGACTAATGTAAAACAATGGCTCATTCAGAAACAATATAACAAGATTAAACACCTACTTCAGTCTTGAAGTTGTGCAGTGATACATACCTCCCATATTCGCTGAAGAATATATGAAGCAAAAGGTGGCATTCCAGGTGGTCCACCAGCAAACTCCATAAGCATTGTCAGCAACTTAAAAAATGGATTTGCTGCCTAAAGAAAAAATATATAACCTGTATGCATGTAAAGTGCTTTGAAATTAAGACTTTTCAATAAGTTCTCATATGTAATACAGAACACTTAAGAGAAAAAAAATCATTCAGTGGGAATAAGTCACGAGACAGCCACCCCTTAAATATCTGTGAGGTAAGCTAACCTTTGCAAAGCACCAACTCAACTCTAAACGTTTTCTTACTACTTTCCAGTACATTCAAAAAAGATTTGCTGATGGGGTGTATGTAACTCAGACCAAGGTGCAGGTAAAGCCTGGCACAAGCTACGCAACGGCACTAATGCTCAACTTGCTTGGCACTCTACTGGGGACGAGGAGGTCAGTGACATCACAACCTCTCTTCTTAAAACTTTTATGACAGGTTTTCTTGCAAACTTACTGACTACAACTGAGGAGAAACTGTATTAATAATATATGCCTTTACAAGAATAATAATACATGCCTTTACAAGAATCATCACTATGACACAGAGTAGACGTCTCACATGTGAACATCTTACAAGAGAATAGTAATTATTTTTGCACTCTGTGCAAAAACTGCAGCATATCTTTGGTGTACTAACCAAAAATAATTCACTTATGCTTCAGTAAGCTGAACACTTCAGTCAATGCAGCCCCATCCCCAAAAGCAAGTTTATCAAGTTAAAATTTCAGACCACATTATTGAATCATTTCAGTACTACTGCAATGTTCTCTTTGACAAAAAGAAAGGATGTGTAAACACGAGTATTCAAAGCTCATACATACCAATAAGTAAAGGGTTTAACCATGTGTGATGGAGTTACCATCCAGTGAGTTATGCTTCACAGATTTTTTTTCACACCAGGAAGTGTAACGCAAAAATGCTTAAAAATATTCTTTGTAAAGGGGGGGGACCACCCTGCACCCACTTAGTTATATGCAACAAATCCATTATCTCTCAACAGTGGGAGAAAAAGAAAAAAACACGGTTGTGTATCACTGGCTCACACAATAAAAGTCAATGCAACTTTTATGAAACACAATGAAAAGTACTTGCAATAAAGACAACTGACAAGCTACACTCGTAGTGTAGGATACCCACAGTTAAGTGCGCCCATACATTAAAAAATACAAAGAGGTTAACTTACTCAAGCTAAGACTGTAGAACATCCTCAATACAAACAGCAGTCACTTTAGGTTTTCACTAAGTTATGTAGAGAGAGAATATTCTTTAACAGAGGCCCCAAATGTTGGAGCCAAACACCTCACTAACTCAAGGCAGCCAAACTACAACCAACAAAATGTCAGTGTTCTGTGTAAGTAATAAAATGAAAATGGCCAATTTAAAATATTACAGAGACAATACATGGGCTGAGAAAAAAAGGCCACTAGAAATAATAGCTTCACTTTCTGCTTTTCAAGGAATAAGGAGGATGGGCTTTAAGGTTTCTTCTCTGAATTCTGCTATAAAGCACACGATCAGACATGACATTCGGCAGGTATATAGGAATGTTCCCTGTCAGAATATGAAGAAAACATCTATTGACATCTCCAGCCTATTCTGACAGATAAATAAATCTGAAGAGGGTGACGCCCACTTATTCACCAGCAGGCCAAAGGCTTCTGTCTGAAACGTCCCATTCATGGAACATCATGACTAAATATAACCTCCAAATCCTCAGTTCCAAGACATGACAGGAGGAACAGCTCAGCCAGCCAGTGGAATGGAAGCTACTGCAATGGTAATATCCCTGTGTGTGGCCCACTGCTACATCTTTATGATCTCTCATCACTGGGAAAAGAGTGCATATACCCTCTTGCTCATGTACTAGATGATGGACTTGCCATCACAACAAATCAGGAGAGACCATGAAAGCAGCCTTCCCAACAAGAAGACCTACCTAACTTGTTAACAAGAAGTTTTCCTTCTCCAGGGAGGACTTCCATGGAAAAACCAAGTTGGGCTTCTCAGCCTACTAACAAAGCAACACTGCCAGCACATGTGATTTGTTCAAAGGCAGGAAAGGGAAACTCACCTTGAGGAAGGCAGGGAATAGCAAATCGAGAGATCTGACACCAAGAGAAGGAGAATGTGGGAGAAAAGCTTCTGCAGCCACTGAAACCTTACAGTTCACTGCAAGACCTGCATCTTTAGGCATGTGAAAGCCACTGTGAAGGCCTGCAGTGGCAATCATGCCCATAATATGCAGGAGGGTCTGTGATTGAACTCTCCCCTACTGGGTCCTCAACCAAAGCTACCAAAGGCATGACAACTATAGGCTTCCCTCTCCATGCAGGAAAGACAGGCAGTGGAGTATGCCCAGCTCAATGCCTATAAAGGCAATACTCAGAGGGAATAAGCAAGGACTTCTCCCAGTTTATTGTGACCTCCAAAAACTGAAGTCATACCAATGCCCACTTAAAGATAAAGAATGCTATTAAAGAATCCCTCCAAGGAACCACCATAAGCTAGTCATCCAACCAAGGGAACACACAAAGTTTTCTCTGCTCTAAAGTCTACATTCTGTACAAAAAGAACAAACAATATCACATCTTACAAGAAGTGCTGCCTGTTACGCACAAGCTGAAAGAATGGCCTGTGGTGATCCCTGGTCTAATGTGCCAGAAGGCATAGACTATGTCCAGTGACAACATGCAAACACCAACTAGCAGAGGGCTCACAACCCCAGGAAAGTCACTGAAACTGTCTCTTAGATATGTTCAAATGATACTGATGAGATCTTGAACAGGAAAGTAGTTCTTCACTTTTTACTAGAATCAATGACTGAAGGGGATACAGCCCTTAGAGGCCTCTATGTAGAGTCGAATCCTGACCTGTCCCACCAATTCTATGTTCATGATGTGATCACTGAATGAGGACCTAAAAGCACAAAGACATGGCTAACCACAACCACATCTACAACCCACTGCCCTTTCATGATGGCCTTCCAATGTGTGGTAAACTCAAAGAATGGACCCACCTGCCACAGGCCACCTGAACTTCTTGGGAGGTTGTTTAGGTCTGGGAGAAAAAGAGAGCATGGGAATATGAAAAAGACCTCACAACAATATTAAGGAAATGTTTCCTCTTCACAAGATAATCAACTAGATTTGTGAACAGCTGACAAAGATCATCTCCCTCTGGAGAAGACATCTAGGATGACCTAGCTGATGATTTCCTTAAAGGTAGATTGCATCAGCCACACTATGCTAGCAAAGCACACACCTAAGCACTGTGACCCTAACCATATATAGCACAGTGAGAATTCACCAAGTCACATTGTTGCCAGCAGTTGAAACTCTTGTCTTGATCAGTTCCTTTCTTTCTGGTCCCCCTTGGGACCTCATTTTACCAGCCTGACCCCCAGTGTCCCATGTTCACGCCATGTCTACCAGCAAGTCTTCTATCCCCCCCCCACAACTTGCTGTGATATTGCTGGGTTTAGCTGTGAATCCTAAAGGCATCCTGGGGCTTGGCTGTCTCCACTTCCATCCCATTTTTTTTTTTCTTTTTTCTATGCCCTACCCACTTCCTTGTCCCACTGATCATGCTCATGGCTTATGTTCAATGGCAAATCCCCTCTTTAAACCATGCCTCCCCTAAGGGGGGTGTCAGTGATGAATGTTCTTCCACCAACGACAAGCACACCCATTCCTCCCCTTCTGCTCAGTCACCCGAGCTACGAATCAAACCCAGGTCAACTGGATCATAGTTAGGTCTTTATCCCTCTATGCCACTGAAGCTAAAAATCCCTTTCCAGCACCTGATCCACTAGGGGGGAATGGAACCTGATCAGGTAAACAGGTAAGACGTACTTCAGGACTATAAGCACCAATGCAGCAGAGTACACCCTCATGCCCACCAGCCAAAATTTGAGATTCCTTATCAGGTGGAAAAGTGGTAAGATTCTGTGGTGTTTGGGTCTAGTTCTGGACCAAAGAGATCAATTATGAGCTTATTTTAGGATTCCTGCTCAGGATTTCAGTTTACCCAATTCAATGACTGTATAGGACATTTGCCTTCTTTGCTACATAAATGGTATCCTTGATAACAGGCTCCAAAGCCATGACTCCTCCTTCCATTCAACTAATTCAGGCATTTCTGCAGGGAGGGAATCTAAACCTCAGGGCAGACTACAGCAAAATTCATCAGTCTGGTTTCTCAAAAGGATAATTCGGTGGAAGCGGAAGAAAGGAGAGATCCCATCATCTTTACCCGTTTCAAAGATAATGATCTTCAAAGTTCTGACTCTTTCCAAGAGGCAGACAATGAAAGAGAATCACTCACCCCTGAAATCTAATAGGAATCCACATGCACAATGTATATGGCACTTAATTTGTAAAAGGTGGGTTCCAGGCTCTCCCTGTCAGAAGTGAAAGACCCAGTACTGTGAGACCTGATGTTTTGAAAAAATGAACTGCAATTCAAAAAAACAAAAATGCAAAGGGAATTGTCAAACAATTTTAAACCTCTGAAGTGTTTGTTGCAGGAGGGCTTTGCCTCCACCGTGGTGTGCTGCGTTTTCCACGCACTGCTACTCACAGGATTGTGATTACAGTTCTCAGAAATTCAAAGGGCACCTGGTGTCAGGTTTTAGGGCACCAGAACTCAGTAATGAGTCTGCCAAAAGTGATATGGATAAACTAAGAGCCTGCATCACACCCAGTACTGACAACAGGCAATGTTCTCTAAGAGCATGCTCCTTCGCCAATGACATAGGCTTCCACCAGCCTTCAAACTGCTAATATGAAAAGCTTGAATTACAGAGTCTGGTGCAGGAGGAACCAGGGGAACTCCTCCCTCTGAGGTATCAAATCTTATTGGATCCAGGGGAGGTCTAGGAAAAAAGTCCTTAGTCTCAGGTGCAACCAACAAACAAAGGCTATATCCCTGGAACAGAATTAAGCACCCTTCAGTTTTGTGTCAGCTACTACTGATTTAAAGTTACAGATGTTCCCATCTGCTCCTTCTCTCCCTGAGGCCGCTAGTATTTGCAGAACTCATAACTGTCTCTTTTTAGCAGGTGGGTCATCTCTCTCTAAAAATGAGAAGACCTCATGAACTTCACAGGCTAGTGATGCCATGACCAACAAAGGGAACAAGAGTGTTGGGACAGTCACACTGTGGTCAACTGGGGATTTCTGTGAAGACTCATCTCCCTATGACATTCTGGGATGACATCACTGGTGGTGTACAATAAGGGTATGAAGAGACCACCTCCCTCGTACCCAAACACTCATATGGCCCTCATGCTGCCTGCCTTCAATAAATGGCACCAGGACTTGCACTGTTTTGGTTTCACCACCACTGATTTTGAGCTTTGGTGGTCTGTGCTTTTTATGTCTCCATACCATTCTCCTTGGAGAGAGACAAGTTAAACCTCATCGGTTCTCATTCCTCCTCCATGTCAGTTTCAATAGAAGCCTGAGACACAAGTCAAACTTGGATTACATGGGTCATAGTCAAGGCTTTATCTCTCTAAATCAACTAGGATATGTTGTTGATCATTTACGAATAACAGTAAGGATCACATCACCCCACAAACTATGAAAAGAGCTTTATTAAAACCAAGTAAATGTTTCTAAACTTCTGTGTTGTAAGATAGTGGAAGTCTGAAAACATTTACTCTGTTTTACTAAAGTACTTTTCAAAAACTGATGGTGTGACATGATCTTTGTTAGTGTGCTCGATTTACTTTTAATTCAAGGAACACAGGAGACATGTTTGTTGAATTTGATAACAGTTATGAATACCTTGCATAGTAAACGTTTCTTGTAAGAGTAGCTAGATATTTTAATTGCTGAAACAATCAATGACTATACATTTCTTTAGTACTGCTAGCATGAAAAGGGTGATTCCTCCTTTCTTGCTGTAATAGTTTTAGGACATGGTACAAATGCAACCTACTCATTTTGTTTCTAGTTCTGCATTCCCAGCATTAACCTTCTTGTTAATGTAGCTAGTTTACTAAAGATTGGACTACAATAAACTGTCAGTTAACTGGAACTCAAGCAACCAGAGCAAAAAAAAAAAATCGAACAAATACAGTACAATTTTCATGTGTTGCACTTTGCCCCACCCCCCCTGCAGAAACACACCTTACATTTTTAGAGTTATAGAGTTTTAAAAAGGAAGATAGGAATAAATTCCCTCTCTCCCCAACCTAAAAACAAGTCAAACCAAACAAATGGTATAGGTACAGTAACAGTCAGGCCTATTTTTAAAATTGACTCTCAAGAAACCAGAAAAGTACAGTTTTGTACCTACCATAAATGTAGATGTTCGAGTGTTCACCCTGCTGCAGTCATCACACTTGGGTTATCCTGTCGTCAGGCGGTCCCGCAGTCGGCCCGAATTCCAAAGTCTTGGTCCGGTGTCGGTTGCTGTCGCTTCTTCCCTGACGTCAATGCGCCAGGGGTATACAAGAGGCATCCAACGTCATTTTCTTCAGTTTTTCTTGCCCCAGATGTCAGGTGCCCCCAATAGGTAGGAAAAAAAAAATATATATATATATATATATATATATATATATATATATATATATATACACACACACACACACACGCACATATAGCTATATAAAAATAAAACAAAACCCTTAGGCACAAGCAAATACACCACAGAGGTAGTATAGGATAGAGTGGTAGAGATAAGTTCAGCTAGTTCAGAGGGGATGGAGGAAGGGTAACCTGGACTGCAGCAGGGTGAACACTCGAACATCTACATTTATGGTAGGTACAAAACTGTACTATGTTCATCGTGTTACCCTGCTGCAGTCATCAGACTTGGGTTGAATCCCAAAGCTAAGGATGGGAGGTGGAGTCAAACACGGCTAGTAGAAACTAGTAGGCCCTGCAAAACTGCAGTGGCAAAACCAGCTCTAGTCTTAGAGTATAGAGGTAAGTGATAGTATTTGGTGAAGGTGTGCACTGAACTCCAAGTAGCAGCTTCCAGAATATCCTTGGTTGGCACTCCCCTGAGAAAGGCTGCTGATGTAGCTGTAGCCCTGGTGGAGTAGGACCTAATGTTAGCAGGTACTGGTTTCCCATGATGTGTGTAGCAGAAACGTATGCAATGCCCTATCCATTTAGAAATGGTCTGTTTTGAGATGGCTTTTCCTTGTGATCCTGTAGCATAGGCTACAAAAAGCTGGTCAGTTTTTCTGAAAGCCTTAGTTTTATCCAAGTAGTAACGTAATTGCCTGTGAATGTCCAAAGAGTGCAGGAGTCTTTCTCTTTTGTTCTGGGGATTTGGGAAGAAGGTGGGCAAGTGAATGGTTTGGTTTAGGGCCACACTGGATACCACCTTTGGCATAAAGGAAGGATTAGTTCATAGAGAGACTCTGTCTTGATGAAAAATGAGGAAAGGTTCCATTGCCATTAGTGCCTGTAGCTCTGAGACTCTTCTAGCTGAGGTTATTGCTAGTAGTAGGGCAGTTTTCCATGAAAGAAATTTTAAATCAGCTGAAAAAGCTGGTTCAAAGGGCGGCAGTGTAAGCTTTTCCAGAACAAAGTTGAGATCCCAAGTAGGTGTTGGAGCTCTCCTTGGCGGTCTTAAGTTCTTAGCCCCTCTGAGGTACTGTCTTAGGAGTGGATGTGAAAATAAAGGAGGATCCGTGCTGAAATTGCTGAGGTGTGGATCTTAATAGATGAAAAGGAAAGTCCTTTGTTTAACATCTCAGTTAAATATTGTAGAATCTGAGGGATGTTTGGGTCAAGGGGATTTGGGCCTTTAGCCTGGTTCCAGGCACAAAATATTTTCCATTTGTCTGAATAGGTTTTCCTGGTGCTGGGCCCTCCTGGCCTCCAGAATGACATCCATAACAGCTTTGGATAAAGGTGTTGGCTGGTTGTTTAGGTAATTTGCCATGCAGCCAGGTTTAAAGTCTTGAGCTGGCTGTGTAGAATCTGATTGTCTCGCTGGGTGAGCAGGTGAGGAATTTGTGGCAAAATCCATGGTGGGCCGTGGGCCATGTTCCTTAAAATTGGATACCAATGCTGGCGTGGCCAGTGTGGTGCAACGAGTATCATTTGTGGCCTCTTTAATCTGACTTTCAGCAGTACCTTTGCTAGAAGAGGCAGTGGAGGGAAGGCATACACTGTTAATGTTTTCCAACTGAATGAGAGGGTGTCCACTTTCCAATCTAGTGGATGGAAGGTCCTTGTGCAAAATTTTTGAAGTTGGTGGTTGTGGGGGCTTGCAAACAGATCTATGTCTGAGCGTCCCCATTTTTGAGCTATCATTGCAAATACTTGTGGATCTAGTTTCCATTCGTGTGGATGCATGATGTTTCTGCTTAGGTTGTCTGCCAATGTGTTTTTCTTTCCTGGCAGGAATTGTGCTTGTAATTGAACCTGGTAAGACAGTGCAGTGTTCCACAAGATCATTGCTTGCCTGCATAGAGGGTAGGAATGTGTGCCCCCTTGCTTGTTTATGTACCACATGACTGTGGTATTGTCCGTCTTTATTATTAGTTGTCCTGGGTGTAGAAGGTCCCTGAAAGCTGTTAGGGCATTCTGTACTGCTAGCATTTCTTTTTGATTGATATGCAGATGCCTCTGATCTGTAGTCCATTTGCCCTGAATGCACTGCCCTGCCATGTGTGCTCCCCAGGCATAGTCCGATGCATCTGTTGTCATAGTTTGCCTGGCTGTGGGTAAGGTGAAAGGCTGACCCTTGTTGAGGTGACATGCCTGTGCCCACCATAGAAACTCCTGTTGAAGGCAGGGAATGAGTGGTATCATTGTTTCCAAGCTGTGGCTGTGCTGAGTCCATACGCTTTTTAGGTACCATTGTAATTTCCTTATATGCAGTTTTGCAAATGGTATTAGTAGTATGCAAGATGCCATGAATCCCAAGGCCTGCAGAATTTTTCTTGCAGGGAGTTGGGTCTTTGTTGCCATTATTTTGAAATCTTGAAACAGCTGTCATTGCTTGTCTGGCGTGAGATAAGCCATCTGGGCCATTGTATTCAAGCTGGCACCCAGGAATATTATGTTTTGTATGGGCACTAGTTTTGACTTCTTTTCGTTTACTGTGTACCCTAGGCAACTTAGAAGGTGTTTGACAAATGCCAGATGCTTTAAAAGAATGTCCTTGCTTTCTGCTTGAATAAGGCAGTCGTCCAGGTATGGGTATATTTGAATTCCTCTTTGTCTGCAGTATGCCATTACTGGTGCCAGGCATTTTGTGAAGACCCTGGGCGCAGTAGATAAGCCAAAGGGCTGTGCAGAGAATTGATAATGCGTTGAACCTGCAATGAAGCAGAGGTATCTTCTGCAATTTTGTCTGATAGGGACATGCAGGTATGCATCCTTCAGGTCCAAAGTGACTAGCTAAGCATTCTTGCCCAGCATGGGAAGAAGCTGCTGCAGTGTTAGCATCTTGAATTTTGGTACTTGCAGATAGGTGTTCAGAATTGAAAGATCCAGAATGGGTCTCCATGCTTTGTCCTTTCTTGGGACTAGGAAGAGTCTTGAGTAAAATCCTTGTCCTTGCTCCTGTGTAGGTACCTGTTGAATGGCTCTCATGTTCATGAGAGCTGTAATTTATTTTTTGTTCCTCTGCCCATTGATTTGGTTGCAGGTTTGGCATTCCTTTGATCCTTGGAAAGGTATGAAAGTGGAATCTGTATCCTTGAGAGATAATGTTTAGAGTCCATTTGTCTTTTGTGATGATGCGCCAGTTGTCTGCAAAAAATGCTAGTTTTCCTCCCAAGGGAGTTGCCAGGAGAGATTTGCTTGGTAGTTTGAGGATAGAGTCATTGTGTTTGTCTTCTGCTAGCTTGGGGCCTGTCTTCTCCTCCTTTCTGGGTAGCAGAACCCCATTGGCGAGATTTGTAAGGGCCCTGTGACTGACCTCTGCCCCTTGGGTGTCTGTATTTGCCCCTCTGTGATCTGTCTGAAGCTGGAAAGGACCAGTTTTTTGTTGGCCAATTTCTGCTGAAACGAGGGGGTTGTACCTGCAAAAAATCCTTGACCGTTTGCATGGACTTTGCCTTATCCTCCATTTTCTTTAAAACCTCTTCTGCTTTGACACCAAATAATACATCCTGCCGTAAAGGTGCATCCAATAATTTTGCTTTAACATGGTCAGGGAGGGTTTGTTCTTTTAACCAAGCATGTCTACGTATGACAGAGCCAGTAACAGCTGCTCTGCAGGAAGCTTCCAATGAATAAAATCCGCATTGTAAAGCACGTTTGCCCACCTGTTCAGCAGCATGCAACAGATCCAGCATTTCCTTGAATTCAGACTGTTCTGAATGTGTGCTCATTTTTTGTTTTAACTGAGACATTAGAAATTGTTGATATTTCAACATATGAAACTGGCAATTTAATGCTCTCATAGCCAGAGTTGCTGAGGTGTATATTTTCTTTCCCCATCTATCTAGGGCTCTGGAATCCCTTTCAGAGGGCACAGGATTTTTAGCCATAGACGCTTTTGCTCCCTTAGGACCCTGGGAAATTTTTTCTGGGTCAGCTACAGGACTTTTATAAAGGAATTTGTGTGATTCAGGTACTCTGTAGTATCTTGTCTGGTTTGGCTGGAGCAGGAGGTAGAGAGTCTGGATTTAAACTAGACTCCAAGTAAACATCATCCACAATATCTAAAACAGGAGGGACAGCAAGAGGTCTATGCTGGGGTAGTAAAAGGAACTCTCGGAGCCTTTTCTTAGAATCTGAGTAATCCTGGCCTTCCCAGTGGAAATGTTCCCTTCATGGTATGTAAAGTTTCCCCAAAGGAGTAGTCTTCAGGGGGAGATGCTGAGGGAATAGAGTCTTCAGCATCAGAATCTTCATAAAGTGGAAAAGTGTAATCCTGTTCCTCAGAAGAATCTGAGGAGAGAGAAACCTGGTCAGCGGATGCATAATCCTCCTCTTCCCTTGGTCTTTTATCAGGAGGGGGATGGGAACCCCTGATAAGGGTAATCAAATCTTCAGCCATCTTAAGCATCTGTTTCTTAGGCATGGGGCCTTGAACTGTAGACTGATGTACAGTTTTCTTAGGTTTTAAAGGAGTTTTAAGCTTAACATAAGATTTAACGGTGAGTGTAGTCGGTCTGAAGACACCTTCTGCAACTGAAGGTGTTTCCACTGCACCGGTGTCTACTTCTGCTCCGGTGTCGGTAGATGACTGCGTAGGCCTAGTAGGCTCCGCAGCTGTCTGGGGTTCCAGTTCTGCGGTCGTCAGGGGCTGCGTAGGCACCTCACTGAAAACCGGAGAACCGGCGACAGGCCCAGCTGAGGCCTCGGGGTCTGGCTTATTCCTAGGCTGCCTGTCCTTATCCTTGCGTTTTTTATGAATGGCAGTTGTCGGCTGCTCCGACGGCATGATATAATTAAATTTCCTACCAAAGTAATACCGTGCAAAGTCAAAACGGCATTTGATAATTCGTTTATTAAACCTAGCACAAAACCGACAACCTGTGACATCGTGGTCTGGGCCTAGGCAAGGAATACAATAGGAATGGAAGTCCATATGAGGTATTTGCTTCCCACAAGAAATGCAATTGTTAACTTTTTCTGACATCGGACTAAGGCAAGAAAATGTTCCCCAATGGGGTACTTAGCTTTACTGAAGACTTCGGACTGAAATTCGAATCGAAAATCTCAGGTGTCGGCCGACCGGCACTTGCGAACTGCTTCTGCTTTGGGCACCGCGCGGCAAGAAAGACTGAGGAAAATGGCGTCGGATGCCTCTTATATACCCCTGGGGCACTGACGTCAGGGAAGAAGCGACAGCAACCGCCGCCGGACCAAGACTTTGGCATTCGGGCCGACTGCGGGACCGCCTGACGGTAGGATAACCCAAGTGTGATGACTGCAGCAGGGTAACACAATGAACATTTGCAGTTATCCAGCATCTACCAATCCCCATGGGTGCCGGTTAACCGAGAGGTTACTGTACACTTTTGCACTGGGAACCCTCCCCTCTGTGTGTTTTTCTCCTCCAGCTGTGTCTTATTCTTCAAAGCTTACTTTGGTCTTTTGATACTTCAGAGAGCTGTGAGTTGTTCATAGGAGCTGCCATTTTCTCTAGCCTGTTTTTTGTTTTCTGGACCCACTCAAATCCACACTATGTTAAACACATACTTCATAAGCACTTCTTCCTCTCCTGCAAACTTTGGCCAAGCAATGGCCAATTTCCACTGCCTCTCTTTTTATAAGACTTTCTTGTGATATAATGGTACATTGAATGGCAGCTTAAATTACTTCTCCTCATGGAAAAAGAAAACCATAAAAAAAGAGCTAATTTTTTTAGAAAAGCCAATTCTCACTGTGCGCTTATGAGTTTAACAAGGTCATCCAGAAGAAAAAGTGGAAAAACTGCCAATAAATCCACAAAAACAACAGATGCAGACAATCATATGGAAGACAAAGTCCTATACAAATAGACTGAACTACTGGCTGAGGAAACGACAAATGCTTTGCTGGAAGAAAAAAAACAACTATATATGCACAGAGGTCTTTAAGATAAGTAGAACACTTTATTAATAAATTAAAATAAAAACAAAATTAAGGAGATGGACGAAGCTCTTAGACATTCCAAACACATAAAGCAGGTACAAAGAGATGAGAAATAAAATACAAATTGCTGGAACATGAAGTATTACAAGAAAAATCAAAACAAAAGACAGCAGGTTAAAAGATCATTCTAGGAGACAGAACAGGATTCACTACAATCACTGAAGTTCAAGGCTTGAACTGTGAAGAGTTCATATCATGTTAGACAGTATAAACCATGTGACAGGTAGTCCCCCACATGGCTTGCAAAAAGAACGAACCCTTAGGGTGTACATACCCAATACACAACTAAAATATCAAGACCTACACTGATACAAATAGAATTACATCAACAAAAGGAATAAATTCTGTCAAAGCTGTGGGAAAAGTATGTTGCTCCAAAAATATGAGATATACATGTTTATGTAGACAATTATCAGTCAGAGATAACTCAAAGAAGAAACATATTCATTTCTTCAACTAAAAGTACAGACAAAAGGGTTTAAAGTTTAAACTCCTTTATTCTGCGGTTCTATAAAATTTTCTCTTCCAAGGAAGCACAGTCACATTTAGAAGTGGAGCAAGCAACACGGGATCTAGAAATATGGTATGAGGGACTGAAAGAAGTGGGAAATGACAATTCAGACAGTGAAAAATCCATCTGCAAGCAATACTGCTACATCTAAATCACCAAATGAAAGTCTCCCAGTGAAACCTTTTAATGTCTTTTAGAGGATGATGCAGGATAATCAGAAAAGCATGCATGAACACACGAAAAAATAATAGCAACCCTCCAGCAAGTTGAGCAGGACAGAACTCATGAAGTAAATGACAAATGGGAACTTAAATGAAAAAATGTTCTTTTTATTCCTATTCTTGTTACTTTCCTTCACTTCTTTCTAACTAGAAGGTAAGTGCAATAACACGCATTATAATGTAATATGATTAAAAGGGAATAAACCGGTGCGTTAATTAGTGTATTAGTAAAACAAGTAAATGGAAATCAGAAATATGCCTTCATGAGAGAAAAGGAAGAAGAAATAGGCATATAATAACATGCTACAAAACCAAAACAAACTGAAGTATTTTTCATGGTCTCACAGATACTATTCATATCCCCATACCATTCTCCTTGGAGAGAGACAAGTTAAACTTCATCAGTTCTCACTCCTCCTCCATATCAGATTCAACAGAAGCCCGAGCCACAAGTCAAACTTGGATTATATGATCTCAATAATTTACATAATAGCACTGTACCTGATTTTGGTTTACAGGCATTTCAGATCTTATAGGTAACTTTCCTAAAGCTAAATATGTTAGGGAGTTAGTTATTTTTTGTTTAAAAACTAATTATTTTATTTTTGATGGCCAGATGTTATCTCAAAAGTGTGGCACTACTACTGTGGCAAGTCTTGCTGGGGCATTTGCAAATTTAATTATGGGGATGGTGGAGATGGCTCATATGGCACAGTGGAGGACGGTTAATGACTTCCAAAGTCATCCTTAGGTGGCTAGTTCATTTCCGGCTTGAAGGAGTTTGACTTTTGGGGGTGGGTCTAGCATAATGGTTACAGTGTTCACCTCACAGATGTAAAATATGGAGTCTGATTCAGACCTTGGGTTAATGACTAATTTTAAAATGGCCCTACAGGGCAGTTAACCTAGTATTCAACTACAAAACTACAAACAGGAATTTATTTACAGAATATTATTTTGTTCACAACACACAAGTTTATTTTGTTTTATAATAGACATAAGTTGTGTTTGTAAAGGTAATGTGAGTAAAGGTGTTAACTGTTTAGAAGTAGTGAGTAACAATCCTTACAGATTGTCCTTCACTCACACAATACATTCTAAACAAACTCATTTTTAAATGTTACTTTTGTAGGTAGCCATGATCTGTGTGTTACCTCAAAGTTATTATAGGAAGCATATTGCTTCCAATATACCATTACATAGTTGTAGCTGCCACTCTATACATACAAATAATTCTCTGCCATATAGTGAACTTTTGAGAGTTACAAGAATTTCTAGTTCTAGAGCTGACTTTCTAACAGAAGCAAAATTATCCTTCCATGCAAAGTTATATTCAGTATGGCTATAACTAGGATGAAATACTGCAGGCTTACATCAAAGTCTCTATTTTGAATAGGACAGATTTATTAGAACAACCTCAGGCTGTGTCACATCAAGATGAGTATTATTACAAGTGTAATGGAGGTAAACAGGATGTTAAATCAAAGATATATATTTTTTGTCACAGAATATGATGTTTTCATAGAGGACAACTCAGAAGATGTAAAAAAATTTCTAAGTATATTCAAGATAATGTCCTGTTAACCAAATTATTTCTCAAATACTTTGAAGTTTCGTTTAGGAGACGTAGAAATACTAAAGATTTCTTACTGCATATCATTATGTAAATAAAAGACAGGTAAGGATAACTGTCTGCAATCCAGTGGAACTCTACCTTGTGGATTTTATAGTAGTATGCATTATTAAGAATGTTTCATAAGATAAATAATAAGAAATGTGAGGTTATACAGGTTTTCTCAAGAGGTACAGCAACTGTTATATATGCATTAAGGTGCCCAGGTGATCTAGTATATTTTAGGCAAACGTGTAGAAAGTTTAAAACCAAATTACAAGGAACATATTAGGGATATAAAATGTAGTGAAGAAAGCAGCCCTGTAGCTATGCATTTTTATTGAATCATAAAGGTAATAGTAGGTTATTGGAGGGTACTATTTAACAACAGTTAAATGTAAATGAATGAGAAGGGTAGAATATTAGAGTTTATCTTTTGTATAAAGACACGTTATTTTAAAGTTCAATAGTTGGCAACAGTATGGTTTAAATAGTAAGTATATTTGGAAAAGTATAATTAATATGTTTTAGTATTATTTCTTTAAGAATTATCAGTGTGTTCTATATTACTGGCTGCTTTTTAATTGCGTTCTGAAAATTATCAGTTGTTTAGTGTTTAAGTAGCGTTAGGCTTGGTGTATAATCATTCTCTTTGAAAGCATTCGTCAATGTGCTGAGAGTATCTGAGTTTCTAATAAAGTAATCAAACCACTGTCATTTTATTATTACATATTATACAACTACACCCCATTAATATTCAAAAATGTGCACGCTGATTGGCAGCATGCATGTTGTAAATCTGAGTTATAGTAATGGAAAAAGGTCCGGTCGCCCAGACTTTTTCCATTACTATAACTCTTTTTTTACAGCAACGGAGAATGCAAGATCTCCACTGCTTCACACTGTCTCGCTATGTTAAACGAGTTTAACATAGCGAGACAGCTTTAAAAAAAGTAACGGAGATTCTCCGTTGCTTTTTTTAAAGCTGCCTTGCTATGTTAAACTCCTTTAACATAGCGAGACAGTTTGTAAAAAGCAACGGAGATCTTGCTTTCTCCATTGCTTTTTTCAAAATTATTCTCCGTTGCTTTTTTTAAAGCTGTCTCACTATGTTAAACTTATTTAACATAGCGAAACAGTTTGTAAAAAGCAACGGAGATCTTGCTTTCTCCGTTGCTTTTGCCCACAGCTCTGATGTACTGCGTGGGCATACGCATTCGCAGTACATCAGAACTGCCGCAGAATACCAGACAGCTGTGGAAGGGCAGCAAGGAGGCATTATACAATGCCATTATTTAAGAAAAGTAATTATTTTTTTTCTTAAATAATGCCATTGTATAATAGCAATAACCCACTTCTCGTGACCAGACCAAACCACACCAACCGTGGGTAAATCCAGCATTACCCACACCCAGGCATGGGTTATTGCTATAATATTACACTGCAGTGACAGTGAAACATTGAGTATACACAAAGTGGGAAGGACAGAATTAAACTAAAAATTACATTAAACAGCAATTTAACAAGTTTAAATTAAAGAACTAAAAAACAAGAGGAGAAGCAACTGTGACAATTTTATAAAGAGAATATAAGCTCCTTCATTTAAAGAAAACCCTTTAACAACATAGGAGGTGGGGTTACAGCAGGTAGCTCCAACAGGATAAAGAGGGACGACCACTGGTGGAAACTGTGCAAATCTAGTGATGTCAGATGGGAAATCCAGCAACTGTTCTTAGTGCAAACAAGCTTGCTAAAACAATAAGGATGACCTTCAATAAGACAAAAAAGAGAAAGAGTGTTCAGCAAGTGTGTGTGTGAAACTACAGTGTGACAATGTCTGCATTCATAAAACCGGATGATAAATAAAACAAGAGAGAATGAAGAGAAAAGGAAATATCAACAGTGACTATAACATTATATTTCCTCTATTTTTTATAAGCTTTCTAACTCACTCCATCTAAACTTGGGACTGAATCTTCCCTTACCTGTCTAAAGGAACAGTTCAATTCTTCTTCCAAATATTTTTGTAATTTTTTTTTTCTTCTATGACCCAATATCATCTTTTCCTTACTTTCTCTCACCATATATATTTGTCCAACATAATCTACAATAATCTGCATAATTTCCTTCTGTTTATTCTTAATTACTCCAGTTCTATCCTTCAGCTATTAAATTTTAGCTATATTTCAGATTTTGCCAATAATGGAAATACTTCAGGAGCTTTCCTTCTAAGTAATGGCATTGATTGTATAGCTATCTTTCCATCTTATTCCTCTCATATAATCCCCTTTCTTTCAAAAAAAACAAAAAAAAAAACACTATTTTCTAGTTCTTTCTAAATTTTGTTTTAGTTTTTCACACTACCTTTTTTGGACACATGTCGATTGAACAACAGCACTTCCATTGAGTGCTAAATGACCAACAGAAAAGGAAAAAAACAAGTTTCAACAAATTTTTGGGGCAAGTTGTTTTTCTTTTTTTGGTAGATGGCAAGCCCCCAGTATCTCCCATTACCCCCCCCCCCACTTAAATACACCTACGGCTGCACAACAGTAGAGAAAAAATAAAACTCCATTGTCAGCAAAAGTTGCATTGCTCCTTTTTGTTCAATTGCATAGCACACAAAAGTGCTGTTGACTGAATGACAGGCACCTTTTTTTTTCTCTTCCTAGTATTCACTTCTAACTTCAAATATACATTTTTATATTTTCTCTTAAACATTACCCAACAATCTGTCTCCGATCCACAGAAATAAATCACAGACATATATTATCTCCATATATTATTCATCTCTTTCAACAGAGAGAGAATCTATTTATGTTTATAAATCTCATCCTTTATGAGTAAATTTTCTTCTTCCCTAAAATATTCTTCCCCATCTCATTAATTCTCTTTTTAATGTTTCCTCTTCCTTCTTCCTCTTAAGTAACAAATTAAAGTTTTCCCCAACTATTTTCATATTTACAAACTCAGTTTCAAGTTATTCAAACTGCCCCTTCTCCTTACTTCCCCTATAGGTATATATCACTACAATTCTAAATGTTTCATTTTCCCATCTTACATCCACTACCATCACCCTACCTGCACGCACTTCACAGAAATCCAGTATTTTTTTCTATAAAATTAAAAACTACTCCAGAAAAATGACTTTGTCCTAAATTCCATAGGACCTTATTCCCCCCACAATTTGTTCGGTGTGGAATTTAAGTTTCATTAATAAAGCTTGTATTATGTGGAATAATTACTGTATACCATTATCTAACTTATCACACTGTTGCAAAACACAATTTCCTATCATCATTTTTACTGCTATTCACAGACTATTCTTTCAATTTTTTCTTTCCCCTTTTAATTAAGCTTTGATGAGATTTTTTTTCTCTTGCTTACCCTTCTCCTATGAATGAATTTTATTCAGACTATTCATCACTTCTTAGTAACTCAAATACATTTTTGGTTTCTATCATCAACCTCCTGCACCCCAGTTTGCACATGTATTACTTCCTCTTACTTTTCTTCCTCCATGTGTCATGACTGTAACTCTTCCTCTACTTCTGCCTCTCCTCCTTTTCCCTCTATTTCTTCTTCATAATTGGAATGTTCCTGAATTATGCTGTCATTTATATTATTTCCATACATGTTCCTTTCCTTCTTCTTTTTGTCCTTCTTTACAACCCCACCAAAAGTGTCCCTTTTTTACATTTCCTGTATTTTGCCTTGCAATTACTAATCATATGACTTGTTTCCACACACTGATTACACCTTACTTTCATACAATCATTAATCAAATGCACTGCTTCACAACAAAAATAACTAGAATTTGGTTGCTCCATATATTTTAAGTGTTTCTCATACCTGTTACATAAACAGCATTTTGTAGATGACAGACATTTGCCATTTTTAAGAATACAATTGCTAACCAACCCCCATTGTATAAATGTCTTTCAGCTCTACTTCTTTTTTCATATTCTTTATAGAATCATATGCCTGTTTTAAGCAATTCTCAATTTCATATGCAATAATTTAATTAGCCCTACATTGCAAATAAACTTTAACTTTATTCTGTGACCAGAAAAGGTATATTCATTCCAGAAATAAATATTTACATTTCGTTCACATTCTGGTAATTTTTTTCCCATTGGTAAACCAGATTCAAAAGTGACACTGCAAAATGTTTACTTACTTAAATGAATAAAATACCCTGCATCAGGGGCCAAACCTCAAAGTTGCAATTAAACTGTCTCAAATATCATATATGTTCATAACAATTTTTTTTTTACTTTTTATTCTTAACATTGGCCTTCAAACCTTTCTCTGTTAATAGCTACTTTGTTTTGCAATGTAACAGCTGTCACTGCTGCTACATAAAATTTAGCATTTGTATCCAATCAGATTCTATTTTTAGTGTCTTTAGTTTCTTCGAAAAAACTTTTCTGCTGCTTCATCTCCTGCTAATGCTGACTATCACATGGATCATCTTTCTGAATTAAATTTAGCAGTGCATTGTTCTGCACCCTTCCAGACTTCAGTTCTGTAAAGTGCTTCTGTAATGCCTCATTTATTCACTCCATACTTCCTTTCAGCCAATGTAATCCTACATCCTGTGACAGTGCTTCTTCCTTCTCTGAAACAAAACATACAATCACCTTTTTTTCACCTGGTAACGTGTGGCTTGCTAAACCATCACAATGCCATATTCGCTCATCCTCCATAATGCTACTCCTCAAGATGTACATGCCCGCTGCTGACTCAACAAAGCAGGTTAAGTTCCCCAGTGCGCTGGCTAAATTTCCCCTTTTAGTATAAACACAATCTTGGGTCTTCCATGAAAAGAGGTCACTGACTTAGTGTGGCTAACTCAGTCTACAAAGTATATATAAATAACTAAATTCCCCACATCTAGCTTTTCACAAGAACCATGCACAAGTAAACACAATCTTGTCTATTTTATGAATTTCTGCATTATACTTCAACTGATACTACCCATAAAAACATCTTTGAATGACTACATTCTAAAGAAGTGTTCAACGGTTTCTTCCACCTACACACTTTACGCAACCTCTCTTCTCTTTGCTTATATTTCATTAATGCATCTGCTAGTTATCTATTCAGCAGAAGAAGCCTTAAGAAATCCTGCCACTCCTAAATATTTCTAAACCCAATCTACCTTTTCTTTACTGATAATTCAATTTCGTAAATTTCATTGAAAGGTAAAGGAATCTGTAGATACTGGCCATGCAGTATACATGTCATATATTGACCTGGTCAAGGCGTTCAACATCATTCCACATGCTGACATCATACAAAAGTTAAAGGTCTTACAAAGTGACTCATTCTGCAAGATGGACAGCAAACTGGCTGGAAGACAGAACCCACACATTGTGAGCTGCGGGTGTCTCATCAGAAAATATGAAAGTGATGAAAAATGTCCTTAATGGGCTTGGCACTAGGGCCTCTTCTTTTGGCACCTACTTCTCAGCTCTCAAAGCAGACAGCCAGAACATCTGGCTAATAAAGTTTGCAGATGAATGCAAACTGGGGCTTGTTGTTGACTCAACCTATGATATCCAAACCCTTGATAAAGAACTCACCCTACTAAACTCTTGGTGAACTAAAATGGGATTAAACTAAATGCTAAAAAGTGCAGTATTTTTTTCCATAAACACCACCCTAACTTCATTATATTTAGACAGTTCACTTCAGTAAAACAAAAATGCAGCTTAGGGACTTGGGTGATGGTGATGATAGCTCATTCTCTTGACTACCATACGATACTGGTTGTCAGAAAATCTTTTTACTTAGCCCAGGTAATTTCCAAAAGAGTAGTATCGTTGATCAGGCTAATAAAAGTCCCATACTCCCTTTGGGATGCATCTCACTTATCACAACAAACACTTGGAAAGACACCAAAGGTTCCTATCCAAAAATATCACAGACCTAAGGTCCCTGAGCAATTGAGAGAGGCTGGAAGCTTTATTTGTTTATTCCCTGTCTTACAGACTTTTGAGGGGAGATCTCCTGTCTTACAGACATTTGAGGGGAGATCTCCATGCCATTAGGGGCCCGATTGTCCTGGACATTGTTTTCACTCCAAGTCCAATACTGCCACCAATACTAGATCCAAGGATCTAAATCTTCACCACCTGATAAAACATGGTTGAGGGACAGGTTTACACCCAACACCTCCCCAACCTCTGGGATAAACCTCCCCTACATGTTAAGCATTGCAATTCACTGCCTTCTTTTAAACAGAAATTAGATAACTGGATGGAAAGCTGCACATTTACTCCAGGATTGACCAGCATGGTTGTCCTGGAGAAAACAGGTGCAGTCTAAGGGAGTGCACTGGCAAGGTGAAATAGTCATTAGACCTAGTGGTACTGGAATATCTATGAATCTTTTTACCACATGCTCAACCTTTTGTGAAACCAGCTAAAGGCACCCAAAGATCAATATAACATATGGGCATAACAGCATCATACTTTTTTATGCTAGTAACTTCCTACTAGTTATCTTATTATAATACTCCCTAAATTCTGACCGCTTATCCTTAAGTTCACCAAACTTAATCAATAATTCTTCTAAAATACTTTCCTTCTCAAATACCGTAATTTTCAAACTCAAAAACAAATACAAGGAAGTTAGATAAACTACTGGGTTCATCAAACTTAATTCTTCCCTTTCTTTCCTATTATAAACACCCCTTTTATCTAGGTTCAGTCTTGAATCCCAAACCAGCCCATACACTATAACAACTCTCTCTCTCAACACTAAGGAAACACACACCCCAATACTACTGAATGAATTAAATACATTTTCTTACAGAACACTAAAGAAAAACATCCACATTCCTGTAATACTTTTAATCTCTTCAAAAAACTCAATCCACTGGACTTCAACAATGTTTTACCCCCAAAATAAGCACCCAGCACTTTTCAGTCTGCTATGCTAAAATACCAGTCCCCCAACTTAACTGTTATCCTGAAAAAAATTACTTTTTTTCCTTACTTAAAGCAAAACCAACTTTTATCAAACTGTACCAAAGTTTTAAGAATATTCCCACACCCATATCTCATTTTTTCACAAATCTTTGTATAATTCAAACCACTGGAAGGAAAACTTGTTTCTTCAAATGAATTTCAGCTTCCACAGTCACAAAACGTACCCATCTAATAACAACATTCACCAATAAATCACACAAACCACTACTGGACACTCTTGATAGACACCCTTTATTCATTTTCTCTGCTTCACTCAACTGTCCATTTACCAATACACATACCACTGTACTCTCATATATCCCTTTTCAAAAGTTAACCCCCAACCTTTCTCATACCCCACAGAAATATTCCACAACCATGTTCTACACTATCAACTGCTTTCTTGATATCACAATCAACTTCCCCTCTATACATCCACCTTTTATATCATCCACTACTTCTTTCAATGTGAGACATATTTTTAATATTGCATCACTTAAATACTCCATTATACATAACCTTCTACAACATTACATCAAACTTTTCCAGTAAAATTTTCATAAGTATCTTATCATGTACATTACATAAGTTTATGGGCCTCCAAATAGATAATTCATATGTTCCCTTTCCCACCAGAAGGAAAAAACTATACAACAGCAAAACAAATATCTTCATCAGAAAAGACTTCACTTAACCATTCATTAATCACTTTCAAGAATACCTACTTTGTCATTATGCACAATCTTTTTATAAAAATCCTGTTGTTATAATCTGGGACACTTTGGCAATTTCCCTCTTTTATTACACCTTCCAGTTCTTCCACTCTTACTTCTCTCTCTATTTTTTTTTTATGGGGCCCCAGTGAAAATTTTGGAACTTCCCAGATATTTCCTTGGTGCACTTCACCCTCAAGCATACACTTAAACATTCAGTTCATGTGTTCATAAATAATTACTAAACTAATGACCCCTAAAAGGCATTTTAAGCCTAACCATGCTTCCCAAATGTATTTGGCAGCTTTTCATACCACTCATTTTTATTGGAGGTATACCTTGAGTATGGTTGATCAAGCATTTACAAGCTTTCTCTACTAACAGAGACATAGGTGGCAGACCAGAGTTAAATTTACAATTCCCTAGCTACTGATCTAAGCTGCACTTGAATGAGTGCAGAAAGGAGCTCTGCTTCACGTGGATGGGAAGCCTATTCCAAAGAAGGGATGGTCTCTGAGACATGCACTTGTCCTCCATCAGGTCTTATTTATGTTGCATTCGGGGTTTAGGTGTCTAGATCAGTGTTTCTAATGTCACCTGCTATGCAGATGTGCAACAGATCCATAACGGTTGGATCACAGGATGCTTTGATGGCCATACAGAGATCGCCTCTCAGCAATCTACATGAGATAAGAGTACAAGGAGAAGTCTTTGAGGTGATTTGCATGGGACATGTTGACTACAGCAAATATACACTTTGTGAAAAACCTCTGTGGATGCTGTATTTGTTGCAAATGCCAGGTCAGGTACCTACCAAGTCGGGCATTGTACTCAATGACTGGTCTACTCCAAGTACAATGGATCAACAACATCTTAGGACATAGATGCCATACCCTTGTTTAGAAATTGTGCAGCATAAAATGATTTCCTTACTACAATAGTCATATGATGATCAAAGGCCAAGTTACTGTCTTCATGTGCACGATCACAGGGTCAGTTCTTAGTAGTGTATTATCAATGCAGTAAATTCCATGAGTGGTCGTCTTTCCAAAAGATAGTATTTATGCATTTCATAGCAATGAATTTTAGACCGTGACTCAGGCAGCAGTGTCTAGTCTGTATCAGGTAATCTTGAAAGATGTTTTTGTCTTTGGAAAATTCTATGACTGCACCTAGTTTGCAATCGTCTGTCAATGTGGTGTGCTAGTGGCCTTTGACATTGGCCTTGATTTCAGAGAAGTAGATACCAAAAAGGAGAGGCCAGAGCACTAAATGTGATTTGCACACCAGAGGAGTAAGTTTTTAAAGTTCAGAAATAAGAAAGTATAGATACATGTGAAAGTAAACCTACCACAACAGCAGATGCTTGAATAAATCACTGTTGCAGTAGCATATAACTGTACGGACATATCCTACACCAAGACTGGATGTCTGGCCAGTACCAACCACACAAATGAGGAAGCTTAACAGCATACTTGTATAAAAACAGACATACCTGAACAAAAATTCAGAGCTCTCTTGCCTTTCACTAAAACAAAGGATTAACTCCAGAAAGGAAGAATAAACAGAAAAAAATATTCGGGAGGATGGAGTGAGGGTTGCAGTACTGCAACAGTTATCTAAATTAACATCTACTGTTTTGGCAAATATACTTACACAACTGTACTATGTTCATTATATCACTGCTGTAGCAGCATGTAATTATATGGGACTGTTGCCAAATCCTATAGCCAGACAGGAGGATGCAGGGTCAGAATCGAAGAGCCCTTGGAGAACTGATCTAGAAAATTCTGCTCTGAACCTGAGAAAATGAATCAACTGTACACTGCTTGGTGAAGGTGTGAATAGAAGAATAGAAGACCGAGTTGTCTGCAGAATAGCTTTAGAGTCTACCACTTTCCAAAATGCCTTAATAATAGCTAGAGTTCTGACAGAGTGAACTTTAGTTTTCTGAGCTAGGGGCATATCATGGCAGGAATAACAAAATGGATGGAATGGTATGACCTTTACTTTGAAAGCAGATGAAAAGCTAATCTGAAGCTATAAAGTCTTTTGTTCTGTCAATGCAGTGTGTTTGTTCTCTGTGGACATCAAGGTTATATAGGATTTTCATTCTTCTGTTTTTTGTTTGTTTTTTTTTTTTGTTCAAAAATAACACAGGGAGATGAATGCCTTAATTCAAAGTTTTTTTTTTAATTAAAGGCTTGAACTTTTGAAGGATATACTGTATTTCATTTACCCTACAGTCTGGATAATTTCCTTTATGATGCCACTTCATAGGGTTATCCTGTCCCTATAAAATATGAGGAAAGTTTGGTTCACCATCAAAGCTTGTACCTCAAGCACTCAAATAGCCAAAATCAGAGCAGCAAGTGAAACAGTTTCCCAAATTAAGAATCTCAAAGTAGCAAAGAGCAGTAAACTGATTTTTTTCTGACATAGTTGAGATCCCAAAGAAGAAGAACCGGTTTTCCTTGTTGGACAGATCTGTAAAAGCCCCTGGCAAAACCTGTTTAACTTGGGATAAAGAAGAAAGGCAAACAGCTAAAAGCAGCCATGCAGAAAGGTCTGAAACATGAATTTTTACAGAATAGTAAGAAACCCCTGAATACAGCAATACACACAGATAATGAAGAACCAGGGGGACTTCTATATCATTTGGGTCTTGGTTCTCCAAATGCCAGGAACCAACACGAAGCCCAATATCTGATCACAAACCCAGACTAAAGTAAAGATGATTGCAGTCGGTGTAGATTATAAGACATTTATTAGTACAACCATGTATATAAAAACAACAAACTGAGCGCTTTTGTCTGCCTGTAACCTTGACTTCTTCAGAATTAAATCCATAAATACAAAGAAGCTTTTAAATAATAATTGCAGAAAGTCCCATGATACAACTCTACCTATTAAAATGTTTTTGTTCGCTAAAACAATGAGAGATCAGTTTTGGAAAAATGAAGCAATAATAACTTGATCTATATTTAAATTAAAAAATTAGCTCCAAGCCCTAAACCAATAGAATTAACACTGTTTCATTTTGTGTACTATGGTCGATAACATACACACTGAAAACAGAACAATTCAATGGTAACATTTTCTAAACACAATGATTACGATCATATAGGGTACATACAAAGGAATATGACTTTTTAATACATCTAAACACTTAACTTCATGTAAGTGGTTTATACCCAAAATAAAATAATACCCAATTAAATACAGAGTTTTTGTTCGAGAACCAATAAAACACAAGTCCTCAAACAGCAAATCAACTCATAACTGTATAATCAGCCACCAATAAGAACCTCATTTTCCTTACTATAGAAACCTATTAGTTGTATAAAAAAAACCCACTAAAATATTCCGTTTCATCCAAAAATATAAATATTTGACACCTTTCAACATGGAAGAGGTAATAGAAACCAAATGTCCGTTACCTTAACTTTAAACATATGGTACCACAGAGTTTCCATTATAACTGACGATTCCTACATTTGGTCTCATTTCACCCCAATCAAAAAACAGATTCTGGACCAGAGACCCAATAAAACTTTGTTTCTTCCTCTATCAAATGGAATACCTTAGTCATTCCACAGCCAACGAAGTTTGAATGTTTTTAAACTGTATTTTCAACTATGTTAACTAACAAAGTTTGAACAGTTTTCTTCAATTTTAAAAACTAATCATCATGTAAGACAGACCAATATCATATAGAAAATAATTTAGTGGCTTTGAAAGATGAAACAACCGAAAAGGGCCAAGTAACTTTCCCCCAACTTGAAACTTGCTTTATCATGATGTTCGAACCATCTCAGTCGATTATGAACTCGGCCTCACATTAACAAATCAAAAATGTATTCCCAAGCTCGACACCCAGCAAAACTGTTGTACTTTTGTTAACAAATGAAAAATCATACAACCATTCCACAACCAATGAAAAAATGTCTATTTTAAATTGTAGAATAAGAACAAAAAAACCTACAAGTCAAAAGTGTAGTAAAATTTAAACTATACAAGAATTCAGTTTCAAAATAAAAGAAATAGAGACTTTGTATTTATGGGTTTAATTCTAAAGAAGTCAAGGTTACAGGCAGACGAAAGTGCTCAGTTTGCTGTTTTTACATACGTGGTTGTACTAATAAACATTTTTATACTCTACACTGACTGTGATCGTCTTTCCTTCAGTCGGGTTTGTGATCTGACATTGGGTCCTGGTTCTTCTTGCAGCACCACCTACAACATCTCTTCCATTTGGCTAAACAGGAAATTCTTGGAGTAAGTTTTCTAGCCTCCTTAATAATTGATGGACATCCACAGAGAAAATGTGCCTTAACAGTATCAAAATTCTATCAAGCAAACAGTCAGATGTTAAGTTCTGAAGGCTGGGGTAGATCAGTGATCCCTTGCCTTGTGTGAGTAGATCCTTTCTGTGGGAAAGGTTGTGGTAACTGCTACTGGTCGATATCATGAGACAGGAGAGCCAATGTTGTCTGGGCTAAATGATGGTTAACCAAGATGAGTTCTGGAGTCTTTTTGGATCTTCAAAATAACTCTACTTAGTAGAAGAAAGGGGGAAGGTATAAAGGAAACAGAGACAGACTAAATATAAAACTGAGAGGATGCCCAGGGTGGAGGTGGTGGTAAGGTAACTAGAAGAAAAAGTCATGCATTTCTCTTGATTTATGATTTAGCTTGAGTACTACCATTTTTTTAACTCCTTACCACTTATTATTGTACTGTTGTTTCCTAGTCTTCTGCTGGGATTGTTTCAAAGATTTCTTTTTCTTCTCCTTGAAAGAGGTCTTTCATTCTAGATAATATACCTGGAAAAAACATTTCCTCTACAAGAGAATCCGATGGCACATACTCCTCAGACTCTGGCCCCAAGAGTCAGGGGATGACACCTATGAAGCATAATCCAGCCCTACCTCATACATCTGACTGGGAGTTAACATCAGAAGGAAACCTCTTCCTTTTTAAATGGAAGGCACTAAGGAAGCAGATCAAAAGGACCAAAAAGCTCTTTGGAAAAGCTGTACAATTCCTCCTTGGTCTCTGTGGTGGACAGGGTTGGAGGAGGAGAAAGATGCTTACATTTTTAGATTTTTCTTTCTTGGTGTCTCTAATGTCATAGTCCTTGCTGAATCTAACATACAGACTTCCATCTCTGGAACCTGTACCTCTTCCCTCACCAGTGTTTGAATGGAACTATCCAGCCCTTCCAAGACCACTAAGTGGGGTTTCCCTTCTAAGTAGAATGCATATATAAGGCCCTTGACAATGTACTAGGTTCCCAACATTTAGCAACAAAGAATAGTTGTGTAAAAACTTACCATGACCATAGATGCCCTTCTCTTCCATATTGCAGTATTCATACTGTGGGATTTCCAGCTCCCAGGCAACCCAACGTCAGCTCCTATACAAAAGCTTAAGTCTGGTTGCTGTAGGTGCATGGGACGTCACATGTAGGGCCATAAACTATGGAGTATAAATGTGACATCAGCATGCACAGATCTCAGAACTTGAAGCCCAGAGAAGAGACTATAAGGCCAAGGAGAAGCAAAAGCAAACGTCCCTGCAGGGTTGTAGAGACTGGCCTGTAGGGAGGGGATACACCAGAGAAGACTCAGGATACCAAAGGGTTGGAGGGTGGGATGGAATACTGCAACATGGAAGAGAAGGACATCTATGGTTATGCTAAGATTTTACACAAATATTCCATGCCCTTCTATTCCCATGTTGCAGTACCACAGCTAGGAGGAATGTTGGGAGGTGGTAGAGGTAGCGGATTCCACGAATCCCAGCAGGATTGCCCTGACAAATCCTGCCCTGGCTCTAGAGACCTGGTCGAGCTTGTAGTACTTAGTGAAAGTATGGACTGTAGACCAGGTGGCTGCCTCCATGATGGAGGCTGTGTCTAGCACTTTCATGAAGGCATTTGAGGTAGCCATGCCTCTGGTAGAATGTGCTCGCACTCCTTGAGGCAATGGTTTGATGATGATTATAATAAGAGTAGCAAAAGAGGATGGATTTCCTGATCCAGCAGGAGATAGTTTTTTGAAGGCTGCCTTACCCAAAGCCCTGGGATGGAAGGAAATGAACGGCTGGTCTGATTTTCTGAAGGACTTAATTTTGTCCAAGTAGAATCTCAGTTGTCTACGTACATCCAGAGAATGGAGAATCTTCTATGCAGAGTTAGTAGGGGAGGGGAAGAAGGTAGGTGAATAGATTGTTTAAGGATAGTTCATTTACTACCTTGGGCATAGAGGAGGGGTTTGTGCATAGGGTCACCCTGTCATTGTGGAAGGTGGTGTAAGGAGGGCAAGCCATCAGGGCCTGTAATTCAGACACTCTTCCAGCAGAGGCAATGGCCACTAACAGAATGGTTTTCCATGTGCACATCTGAAGACATGCTGTGCTGGCGGGCTCAAAAAGGGGTAGGGTAAGCTTTTCCAGCACGAAGTTGAGGTCCCAGGAAGGAGGGATGGGCTTTCTTGGTAGTCTGATGTCCAAGACCTCTCTCAGGAAAAGATTTACATGCAGTCTGGAAAGAAGAGGTGGCAGTAAAGGCAAGCATGCAAAAATGGCAGAAAGATGGACTTTGACTGAAGAGTAAGCTAGTCCCTGCTTAATGAGTATACCATGTACAGTTCAGGACAAGGGGTGGATCTACCAGAAATAGGTCTTTGTCTCTAAGAGAACATCATTTCAAGAATCTCTGCCATTTAGACAAAAGTTTTTTCTAGTAGTTGGTTTCCTGGCCTCCCTCAGGACTGATAGCACATCTTCTGAGTAGTGTTGTCTAAAAGGGATTAAAACTTGATCAACCACAGAGTTAGGTGCAGTAAAGACAGCTGTGGGTGAAGGAGGGATCCCTGTTGCTGCGTTAGTAGGTCCACCTTGTGGGGTAACTTGTGATGATTACCCTTGGTTAGGGAAAGCAGAAGGGGGAATCAGTGTTGTTTTGGCCAATAGGGAGTCACCAGGAAGATTTTTGGCTGTTCCTTCTTGATTTTCAGGACTCTATGAATTAGAGGAAAGGGAGGGAAGGCATATAGGAACATTCCCTGCCACGTAAAGCTGAAGGCATCCACTCTCCAGGCTAGTGGTGAGTGAATCCTGCTGCAAAATTTGTTTAGCTGTCTGTTCTGGGGGGAGGCAAACAGATCCATTTGAGTTGTGCCCCACTGGTGGACTATGTGTAGAAAGGTATCCCTGTGCAACATCCATTCGTGTTGCAGAGAGGAGGTTCTACTGAGCAAGTCCGCTTGCTCGTTTTCCTGAGAGGGGATGTATGAAGCTTTCAGGAAGAGGTCATGTTTTGCTGCCATTTCCCAGACTTGCAGGGTTATCCGACATAACTGGTATGCCTTTGTCCCTCCTTGTTTGTTTAGGTACCACATGACAGTAGTGTTGTCTGTCAAAATGTGGAGTATCCCTGGTTGCAGGATGGGAAGACTTTAAGAGCTAGCAGGACCGCAGTCATTCCCCTGACATTGATGTGCTGTTTTTGCAGGGCAGGGGACCAGCACTGCTGTACCCTGTAGCCCTGCATGGTTGCTCCCCACCCTAGGTCTGATGCATCTGTGTGCATAGACTGAGTAGTGGGAGGGAGCTGCAGAGGAATTCCCTGGTTGCTGGAAACCTGCTGAATCCACCACTTCAGCTCTATTTTTAGGCAGGCTGTTGGCTCTGAGACCAAACATTCTTTAAGTACCACTAGAATTTCCTCGTGCATCCTTGCTAGTGGGAGCATGGGGATGGTGGCAGCAATAAGACCTACAGTCTGCAGAAACTGTCTTGCAGTCAGGTTCGATTCTGTCAATAGGCTTAGAAAATGGGAGGAGAGGGACTGTACTTTGTCTGGAGGGAGGAAGGATCTCATTAGAGCTGTTCTGATTCTGCACCCAAGGAAAACCTTGTCCTGATGTGGGAGGAGAGAGGATTTTTGAAGGTTGAGGGTGAAACCCAGTTTGTGCAGCAGGGACATGGTGAACTGGAAATGGGTTAGAAGGGTGGACTCTGATTCTGCCAAAATGAGAATGCTGTCCAAGTAAGGGTAGATTTGTACCCCCTCGGTTCTGCAATGGGCGATGGCTGGGGCTACGCACAGGGTAAAAACGCTGGGTGCTGTAGACAAGCCAAAGGGCAAGGCAGTAAACTGAAAATGAGAAGAGGGCCCAGAGAATCATAGGAATCTCCTTTGAGAGGGTCTGACTGGGATGTACAAGTATGCATCTTTTAGGCCTAGAGTGACCATGAAGGCTTGAGATGGGATGAAGGGTAAAAGAATTTGAAGGGAGAACATCTTGAATGAGGGGACCTGTAGGAACAGGTTTAGGTATGAGAGGTCCAGGATAGGTCTCCAGGGGCCATCCTTTTTTGGGACTAAGAAAAGGCGGAAGTAGAAGCCTAGTCACTCCTGTCCTGAGGGAACTGGTTCTATGGTTCCTTGGGAGAGAAGTTCCTGCAGGATGGGAGGAAGTAGAGGGAGTTGATTTTTGGGAGGGAAAGGCATCTTTTTTGGTGTAGGTTTTTCTTTCCAGGATAGAAAGTATCCTTTTTGGATGATGGAAAGAATCCACAGATCTGAAGTGATGGTTTTCCAGAAGGGAAGGCATAGGGTAAGGCGAGCGGACAGGAGCACTTGGGCAAGGCAGTCACATGGAGGAAGGTCCCCCCTCTACCAAGAAAGAGCTGTCTGTTGGGGGGGTAGAGGTTGAAGGGGTCTGGGATAAGGTTGTTTCTGTGGTCCCCTACGTGGTCTGGCAGTAGAAGGGCAAGAGGTGGAAGGGGCCCTTCTGACAAGGGATGTTTTGGCTGGGTAGTTCCTGTAGTATGTGGGCACTGGGAACACCAGCAAGTGCTTAATGTCCTGCAGCTCCTTGCTTTTTTCTTGCAAGGTTTTGAAAAGTTCTGCAGCATTTTTGCCAAACAGAAGGTTGTTGTCCAGAGGAGCATCCATGATTTTGGCTTTAAAATCATCTGGCAGAGACTGTAATCTGAGCCAGGAATATCTGCGCAAGGCCGATGCAGTGGCAGATCTGGCAGCTGCTTCTGCTGCATCATAACTGCAACGGATATAGTGTCTGGCTACCTGTGTGGCAAGGGACAGTTTGGAGGTAATGTCTGATTTGGCTGGACAGTCAGGGGTGGAAGACAATAAGGTGGTGGCCTGAGACACCAGGTCTAGAGCATGCTTCACCATATGCGTTTTGTAGTTTATAGCCCTGAAAGCTAGGGTACAGGAGGTGTATACCTTTTTTCCCGTTCTGTCCATAGTTTTGCTGTCTTTATCCGATGGCAGTAGAGAAGCAGAAGGCAATTGCCTAGACTCTCTGTCTGGGGATACTGCAATAACTGCTGGGTCGACCAGGAGGGGTTTTACTAGGAACTTGTAATCATCAGGTACTTTGTAAAACCTATCTGGCCTTTTAGTTCATAGGCTCATAGGTTAGTACTAAGCTAACCGCCCTTGCGAGCCATTTTAAGCCTAGCCAATTATCCCTTGTGAGGCTCAAACCCTGCACCTTGTGTTTGTAAAGCAAACACCTTAACCGTTAGGCCACCCTCCCTGGTAGGAGGTTGAGAGTCTAGGTTCCTGGAAACAGAACTGAAGGCATCCAAGAAGGCTGGGAGCACTGGAGGGATGGCTGAAGGTGAGGGAGAGTCAAGTTGTAGAAGCTCAAAGTATCTCTTCTGGGTTTCAGAAACTAAGGAAAGTATCCCACTTGAAATACTCTCTCATTTTTTAAATAGTCTCCCCAAATGAAATATCCTCAGGTAGGGAGTCTCCTTCAATAGAGTCCTCATCAGGGGAGTAATAGTCTATGGTACAGGCAATCTGAGAGACATATGAGACAGATTCCTCAGAGGAGTAATACTGGTCTGGGTCATCTTGAGTAACTGCTTTCTGAGTAGTAGTTAAAGGCAGGGAGGAAGCAGAGGCCGGCCTAGGACTCAGCACAGGAATGCTGATGGGAGTAGGGCCTGTAGGCCTAAGTGCCATAAAGGCCTGCATCAAAGAAGAAGTGAAAGATTCCCAGTCTAGGGCTGCTTGAAGCATTGTGTTCAAGTGTTTCATTTTTTGTTTCCTTTTTGTAGGAATAGGTGTCCGGGTAGGTAGGGAAACGGGCCTGCACTGGAGTAAGAAAAGTCTCGGTTGTCTTGTCAAGCAATGGTTCACCCTCGACATTGGTTATGGCCGACATCTATATCAACTCCACTGATGTGCTCTCCGTGGCTACTGATACAGCCTCTTCCAGAGGAACCGTCGGAGTAATCGGGTGTGCCACGGCCCGTAGAATGGCAGTCGGCAGAACATCCAAAGGTGGACTGGCATCTGGAGAAAGCTTGCAGACCTTGGCCTTCTTCCTAGGTTGTTCAGCTTGGGTGGCCAACTCAGGATCCATCATAAGTGTGAGGTGTTTAAGCCTTTGACTTTCTAAATACAGATTCAATGCGGCCAAACAGCTGCGTAAGGTCTTGGGTACGAAGGATTGACAAATAGAACAGGCCTTATGGTTGTGCTCTCTACCTAGGCAAAAGACACACCAGTCGTGTGTGTGTGTGTGTGTGTGTGTGTGTGTGTGTGTAATCTGTTGTCCTCAACTACATTTATACTCTCTCTCCATCAGCTAATAGAAAAACTACAGCAATCAAGCTAAACCCCAACAGGGTACTTATCTTTTCGAAGCCTTCGGACGCAGGAGCGAAGCGGTCAAAGCTATTTCTGCGGCTGAAAGGTTCTGAGGTCTGTGCGTGCCGATGTCACATTTATACTGCATGGTTCATGGCCCTATGTGTGACGTTCCACGCACCTACAGCAGCCAGGCTTAAGCTTTTGTATAGGAGCCAACGTCAGGTAGCCTAAAGGCTGGAAATCCCACCATATGAATACTGCAACATGGGAATAGGACATCAGAGGGATTGGAAGAATGCAACAGAAAGTCCAAGGACTCCAATAAGGCCACAGTAGAGTCTTCTACCTTGCGGCCAGGGAAGACAGGCTAAAGGTGAAGCTGCTTTGGAAGCCTCTTTATCACTCTTGTTTTCTTAGCAGTCAGAAGGGTGATGTTTAATATACTTGTGCCATTATCCACTGATATACAAGTAAGGGCCTTCAGCCACTAGTTCTTAAGAAATATATTAAGGCTGCTAATCCAACTTGTTATGGTCTTGGAAGCAAAGGATAAACGGATGTTACAAGAGTACATGTCGTGTGACTCCTATAGACAAAACAAGCAAGTTGCGTGGGAATCTTTATAAGGAATCTATCTTTGACACAAACACTACCCTTTTCTCATAGACATAAGAACATGTGGAAGAAAATCCCCAGAAAAGTATTTATCTGCCCAAAAGTTCGAACAAGCTGACCACCAAAACATTGAATTTCAGAGAAGACAGTGTCTGCCTGAAATATTCAATGATAAGAAAGTTATGAACTTTGGTGCCTCTACATCTGCTTTTCTACCAGCACACCCTTGAGCATCCTCTGACATATGAGTGCATGTGGTGGGCACAAAAAAGCTTTCACATACTGTTTGCACGCCTGACCCTTAGCATGATGCATCTTATATAGCTATATGCCACTGCAGCAATGATCAAATGATTAACATTAAAGGATGCTCGTCTTGGGTCCAAAAAGTTCTGAAGAAGAAAAGAATCTGTGAGGTGTGGCTAAAGGGACTGCAAGAACAGCTGAAGTCATGTAACTTAGAATTCTGTAGAACTCTCTGGATGTGGACAAGGACTGGTGAGCCAGCTCCAACAATTATAGCTGGTAAAAGGAAACTGTCTCTAGAAGGAAGTATGCCATCATAAGAGAAATGTCCATGAGGCATCTGACAAACGTTAACTTGTGATATAAAACAAGGGAAGATTTCTCCAGGTTTAGTTTGAAAAATAATTTTCTAAACAGGTTTATGAAGAAAAGGAGGGACTCCTCAGTGTTTTGGTAAAAATCTGTTAAGATGAGGCAATTGCCATAGTAAGGGTATATGTGGATTCCCTGTGGTCTGCACAGGATAATGACTGTAGCCAGGCATTTTGTGAAACTCATTGGATCTGTAGATAGTCCAAGTGTCAAAGATGTAAAATAAAAATGCAACACAGACAAAAAAAAATCTTATATAAAACGTGTAGTCACTGTAATTGGAATATGATGGTATGCATCTTTGAGGTCTTGAGTTACTAAAAATAATTGTGTGGAGGGAGAAGAAAGTGACTGCTGGGTTAACATATTAAACTTTGAAACTAGAAAGGAATTAAAAAGATGAAAAAATCATGCCTTCTTCCTTGGGTACAAAAACATCTGACAGTTAAAAACCCTTTCTACGCTTTGAACAGACCAGCATTTTTAACACCTTGAAATAGCTTATCTGACAGAGTCTAAGGAGACAAATGTATCTAGTTTCTTGATGGAAGACGGATTCTTATTTTGGGGGGATGGAATCCCAATGCCATTTGAAGCCCTTCTGAATTATTTTAGCACCTAAGAATTTGCTTCCAGAAGTGCAAGGAATCAGAGAGATAGCCTGCTACTTTGTGAAGCTTGCTGGGGAGGGAATGGATTGCTGAAGTAGTCATGCATTATTTTTGGGCTGGAAAGACCCCTTAGGAGCATTCCTCATCTTCTTGGAGTTCCCCTGCCACTTCTTTTTATAGTTATTTACCCAACTTCTGTTAACTTAGTTTGAAATGCTTCCTGAAGAAAGATCCAGAGCCTGTAGGGCAGTTTCTGTTGTACTTGGAGACTGTTGAAAGAAAAAGCTGTTTCACACTCCTTGCATTAAAGTACCCCTTTTCTTCTAATCATTTAAGGTCAGCCACTGACGGACTGTAAAAGAATAACTCTTTTTGTAATGAAGCATTTAAAATCTGGGATTTGACATCTCCTGGGAAACTCCAGAGTCTACTCTATAGATGCCCTCACACTACAGACTCTGTGGCAGTTGCCTGTAAAACAGCATCAACTGCATTACTTGAGCACTTGACTGAATGTTTTGTGAATTATGATGCAGAAGAAACCAGGTACGAGAGGGAAGTGTCACAGTCTGCCATATGGATCTGGCAGGTGACTGCCCAGAAGGGAAAGGGTGAAGTGTGCACTTTTTTCAATAATACAAAATCTTCTGCTGTCCTTTTCACTCAGGACAGGACTGGAAGAGACCATGGGCTTAGAGTAAACATCTTTGCCCATGGAAATCATAGCAAGCTTGACAAAAGGATTCCTGAAAATTTATTTACGGGAAACCTACTCTGGATAGTTTATCAGGCTGCTCAGGTGAAGGAGCCGGAGAATCTGGATAAGCATAAGCTGAATTAAATGCATCTTCCAAAGCTCCAAGTACTGGAGGCACTGCCAGAGTTCTAGGGAAGTCCTGATTCATGAGATAATAGTTACTTTGTCTGTGCTTCTGAAATCTCTTGCTACCCTCCTGTTTAAAGAACTGATTCTGGAGTAAATGACAAACAAGTATCACAAGACCATACGTTGAGACATTCACCAAGGCAGAAAATGCGGACCACATGCAAGTCCTTGTACAGTATCTGTATACCAAATGCACACTACAGCTTTCTGAAAGACATAACATTTACTCAACTGCACTTTTCAGTGAAAAAAGAAAGAACAGTCTCCAACAGCTTGGACATGCTGCACCTAAAGAAATCCCAATCCCTCCAAGCTAGGGACCTAAAACTTGTCACCACAATAAACAGGACATGCTGGAGGGATATATTCCTGTTCCAGAGACTTCCCATACTCTGGAACAAGCTACCCATCTATGTCAAGCAAAGTTCTTCATTAGCACTCTTCAAGAAAAATCTTGATGAGTGGATGGGAAATAGGAAATACATCCCGGGGATCACTTCTGTGGCTCTGCTCGACAGGGGCACAGGAAAATAACTTTCCTGGGTGGCATAAGTCAGGGAACCTTGTTGGCTAGGCTTACTTAGGCCCTTGGGCATATAGCCTAGTACCTACCTATGAACAAAGTAAAAAACAAAAAAACTCCAAAGCAGACTCAGAAGTAATCCAGGCAACAAAATAGTATTCCGACTCAGGTTTTTAGCGCTTTCATCCACTTATTTTAATTGTGAACTTCCTCAGAAAATAACAAACACATACTCCCAAGTTCCTTTAAATACTTAAAAAATAGGAAATGACATCACAGTGTCGTTTCACATATTTTTTTAAAAACATTTAAACTCTATTCATAAACACACTTTACATTATAAGTATGTTGAATATATATTAAATAAAATTTTTTCATTACTTTGTGATTTTTTTAAAAAATAATGTTCATAATTATGACATATATCATCGTTGTTTCAATAAATATATAACTCATACTAATAACCATTAAATAGAAAAAAATATATTTTCACACATTTCTATTTGATAAAAAACATTTCAAATTAATAGATTCATTTAAACCTGGTAATCGATCTGCAGCCAAACAGAGTTGCCATAATGTTTCTTTACATTCCAGAATGTTGTTCAGATCCCCTCCCAAAGGCACTTCTTTAACCTTCTCTACTACTGAGAATTCAAATTTTTTAAAATTTGAACAACCAACTGCATGTTTTGCTAATGAATTCAACATATCTTTCTTCTTTATAGCTAAATTATGTTCGTATATTCTGCGCTTCAAACTTCTCTTTGTTTTTCCTATATAAAAATGTTCACATGATGCGCAGCATGCAATGTACACTACATATTCAGAATTACAATTGTAATAACCTCTAGGCCATATTGTATAATTTAAACATTGTACAAAAACAGAAGAACTGTTGCTTATGAACCTACATTGCTTACAATTTTGACAAGCAAAAGTTCCTTTTTTTATACTGGCACTTCTAGTGTTACTAAAATACTCTTTGTTGTCCATTTCTAACATATACTTTATATTAACCAACCTTTTATAAGTAAACATGGGTGTTAATCCTATTCTTGTAACTAGGTCTTTATTTCCAAGCAAAACTTTCCAATTATTTTGAATTATTTCCTTTATTTGCCCCATTTCATTTACTATAGGTAACGGAAATGAGATGTTATAATTGGTATTTTTCTCCATCACTGAACCCGAACTTATACAAACATCTTTTGCCATGAGAATGGGTTTCACTAATCCTCCTCTTAAACTTATAACTTCCCGCTCTATATTCTTTAACCAAAAATGTCTCTTCTTAATTTAGACCGTTTCCTATCCACTATTGTAGCCCGATGTCTGTCAGCTTTCGCCTCAACACTATTATACAGTACTACGTGATCCAAAAAACAGCCGTAATTTTTTATCTTTTGATCAAGTTCTTTAATGCTCTCTTTTATTGTAGTCAGCTCTTTCTGATAATGAGCTACCAACAAGCCCATCATGGTGACACCAGTATTATTATACAGTTCTATCAGCAGTTCACATAGTTCGTCACCTACTTTCACACAATTTGGAAACTTAGCTGTTCTTAGGCCTTGTGGAACTAGTTTCCTATTAATGCACTCCTCTAAGTACATAACTTCTAATTCTAAGGTACTTGTGATGATTTGTTTTTCTTGTGGAGTGGCAGACAAGAAGAATTTGAAAGTATGGTTACAGATATAAACAACACTACGAACTTTTTGAAATTCAAGATAAGTGGTTTTGGTGAAACCATTTCATATTTAGACGTAGAACTGAGTCTGAATAAGGAAAACAACACATTTTTAAGCAAAATCTTTAGAAAAGAAATATTTGCGAATCAGTATTTACATAAAGAAAGTTTGCACCCACCACACATGAAGAAAGGGGTGGTTAAAGGACAGATTATCCGCTTAAGTAGGTTGACAACTGATGAAAAGATTTTTTTAGATGAAATTACATTCCTCAGGTCTTTATTTTTACAGAGGGGATATGAGGTAGATTGGTTAAAGAATATAGAGCGGGAAGTTATAAGTTTAAGAGGAGGATTAGCGAAACCCATTCTCATGGCAAAAGATGTCTGTATAAGTTCGGGTTCAGTGATGGTGGAGAAAAATACCAATTATAACATCTCATTTCCGTTACCTACAGTAAATGAAATGGGGCAAACAAAGGAAATAATTCAAAATAATTGGAAAGTTTTGCTTGGAAATAAAGACCTAATTACAAGAATAGGATTAACACCCATGTTTACTTATAAAAGGTTGGTTAATATAAAGTATATGTTAGAAATGGACAACAAAGAGTATTTTAGTAACACTAGAAGTGCCAGTATAAAAAAAGGAACTTTTGCTTGTCAAAATTGTAAACAATGTAGGTACATAAGCAACAGTTCTTCTGTTTTTGTACAATGTTTAAATTATACAATATGGCCTAGAGGTTATTACAATTGTAATTCTGAATATGTAGTGTACATTGCATGCTGCGCATCATGTGAACATTTTTATATAGGAAAAACAAAGAGAAGTTTGAAGCGCAGAATATACGAACATAATTTAGCTATAAAGTCTAGCTCAGTTGTTAGATGTTGGGGAATAATATGTAAGTTCTGTCAAGAGTTCCTACTACTGAATTCACATCTATCATACTGAATAGTTTAACTTTTTTCAGAAAGATCCCTTTTTGTTTTATTTTCCTTTCTAGGTCCCCCTGATACATCTCCACTATCTTTTGCAAATCAATTTCCAGTCCCCACCTATAAATACTATTCCCTGCTGAAAGTTGATTATTTCTCCCAAAATTTTCTTAAGCTCCATAATAGCAATTTTTGGTGGAATATGACTACATGCCATCGTAATCTTCTTCACTTGCTAATAGCCACTTACTACAACAAATCAACTACTGTTCTCTTTTTTTCCCTCTTCTGTCACCATTGGAGCCCTTCTAGCAATCAGTATTATTACTCTCCTTTGTCCCCGATAATTGTGCTTGAATATTCGTCATGAAATCCTTTCTTTGTTAAATTCACCTGATCATTTCTTTCCAGATGCGTCTCCTGCAGCATTATTTACACCCCACATTTCTTAATATAATTTAGTACTCCTTCCTTTTTGTCTATGTATTTGTACAGCCATTTGCATTCCAAGACAATATAGAGAGTGTAGCCATTATGTTGAATTCATTAGCAAAACATGCAGTTGGTTGTTCAAATTTAAAAAAAAATGAATTCTCAGTAGTAGAGAAGGTTAAAGAAGTGCCTTTGGGAGGGGATCTGAACAACATTCTGGAATGTAAAGAAACATTATGGAACTCTGTTTGGCTGCAGATCGATTACCAGGTTTAAATGAATCCATTAATTTGACATTTTTTTCATCAAATAGATAGAAATGTGTGAAAATATATTTTTTTCTATTTAATGGTTATTAGTATGAGTTATATATTTATTGAAACAACGATGATATATGTCATAATTATGAACATTATTTTTTAAAAAAATCACAAAGTAATGAAAAATTTTTATTTAATATATATTCAACATACTTATAATGTAAAGTGTATTTATGAATAGAGTTTAAATGTTTTTAAAAAAATATGTGAAACGACACTGTGATGTCATTTCCTACTTTTTAAGTATTTAAAGGAACTTGTAAGTATGTGTTTGTTATTTTCTGAGGAAGTTCACAATTAAAATAAGTGGATGAAAGCGCTAAAAACCTGAGTCGGAATACTATTTTGTTGCCTGGATAACTTCTGAGTCTGCTTTGGAGTTTTTTTGTTTTTTACCTTGTTCAGTTTTCGTTTTAAGTTCACCTATGAACAAAGCCTACTTAAAAGCTGATAGCAGATACTGATGACACTGTTGAGATGAAACAACTGACTGAAAGTTCCAATGGCAAGAAAGTTCTGAATTTTACTGCCCATACATCCTTTTTTATATCAGCACACCCCCTACTGCTTCAACAGGATGTATGGTCTGAGAAGAAAGTGCCCAAAAGCTTTAATACATTGGCCAGTTGTCAGATACCCTTGGCAGCATATTCCTCATATACTTTTAATTTAATGTAACCGTGATCTAATGATGGACATCTTTTTTTTCCTTGTTCTTGAAGAGCAAATAAAATCACCATCTATAACTACCACCACATTTACTACCAAAAAGTTCAACTCTTTTAAAACTTTTAACTCTACCCTTAATACAAATTAAAGCATACAAGAAGATAAAACATACCACGGTTTCCTTTAAATTTTACAGTCACTATCTTACCAGGTTCCACCACTACCTTACACAAAACCACAACTTCCCCACTAGTATCCAGAAAAGTAATACCTGAACATTCATAAATGTCAAAACTTTACACAACTTTCCTCCCCCAAAGTGATAAAAATTGTTCTCTGTAAAAGTCTTAAAAGTGACACGTCCAATAAACAAATCATACCAGACTGTACCCTTTTACATCACTGGTACACAATATATGTTATGCACCTACCCTTCATACTATTAACTCAGTGAAACTATATTGAAATTATCCACTTCCATTTTTGCATCTTCCTTGTTATTTAGAACATACTTCCTTTTCCTATATTTTAACAATTTTCCCCAAAGCCTGGTGTTCTTGTAAATGTGGAAATCTGTTATTAGCATGAACAGTAATTAAACCCTGAAAGAAAATCAGCCAGAAAAGGCGAGAAAGCAATGCATGGAAAAGATCCTGTAGCAAAAAGCAGTTCAAAGCTTCATCTGTGGTATAAGAGATTGCTTTCAGTAATTTAGAGGCAAGCATAAACCAAATGTGTGAATAAATGAATCGCCAAAGGAATACATCAACTCAAATAACAAAAGGTTGGGAAAAATAGAAACTTTAACCAGCATTTCAGATGAACTGGTGAAACTGCAAAAATAGAAGCTGAAATGAAGTAAAGGCTGGCTAAGCAAGAGGCTTCTCAAAAAGTGCGGTTTCAAAAAATAGAGAAGACAGAAAGCAAAGAGCAAACCTGAGATTCTCTGCTGTATCAGAAAAAAATGGAAAGAACATACTATTAATTTTATGAAAGCACAAACAAGCAACTCTACTGGTATTCCATAGCAAGATTTGTTAATTGAAAGGGAACATCGAGTATATGCATCAAATCTGGCCAAGAGAAAGCAGGCAAGACATATATTAGTAAAGATGAAATCATACCAGCAGAAAGAATTGATCCTGACAAAATCTGTGGCAGAGGGAAAGTATTACAAGTTAGAGACAGTAGAGTGTTTGCAGAAAGTGATTATTCACTGCACACCAAGCAAGAGAGAAGCAAATTCTTCCCAGCAATCAGGGAAGGTTGAGAGGCAGGTGTGAAATTCAAGGTGCTGTATCCAGTTGTCTTCAAAATATTTTTGCTTGGAGGATTAAATACAGTTATTGATGCAGAACAGGTTAAGAATGAAATAGAAAAGTTTAGCCAACAAAAAATGAGCCAGCAAGCAGATGGGGATTGTGCTTCCCATTCTTCTCACAATAAAGCTCAGACAGATTTGCCATTGAGAGACTCTTCCAATGTTTCAAAGGAAAATGCATGTGAAACAGAGAAAAAAAAAAACACATGAGTCAACGAGAAGAATCAGAAATACCATGGAATTGAACCAGAGTCTGCTGTTGGGAAATAAGGAAGATGAGTAGCAGCACTGAAATTAGTGAATAAATGGGAGAACCTTCTTTTGGCTTTTCCCGGTTAGGGTCACCACAGCGGATCTCCGGTCCGCTAATGATTGGCAGTAGATTTTTACGGTGTTGAAGTGCTAGCCCGACACCCAACCTTCAATGAAGGCATGCCCATTCACGCATGTCTTTCGAACGCAACTCGACTGCGGGGAGGACATGCAGACTCCACACAGAAGGCGCTCCAGTCGAGAATTGAATGGGAGAACATCTTGCTGTGAGGAGACAACGCTACCGCTGCACCACCGCGGCTTGAATAAATGGGAGAGTATACAGCATAAATCACTTTTGTGAAATAGGGCTTTCCTAGAAAAGGTGGCTGGGAAAGACTGGACTTTTAATGAATTTCTTAAAATTGTGGCTGGACTGCAAAGCATACACCCCACTTTATGTTAGTAATGTTAAAGATGGCACTAAAGGGAAAAATGAAGCAACTTAGTAAACATTTTTGCTCTTATTAGTGTTTGCATAAACAGTTCATGATATAAACTGCAAATTATATTGTAAAGCAGTTTTGTACAGTGTGCAATCAAGTGTATTTAATGTGTGTACAGGGGTCTTTTCAGTGATTGTTGTAAGTGATAAATATACTCAAGTAAACAAGTACTTTTTAAACATAGTATCCAACGGCAGACCAAACGCACAAGTCAACCTTTCTGAATGGCAGCAAAAAAGTTCTGAGGATTGTACATGCAGAAGTCCATTTTATGGCAGATGTTCTGGAAGCCTACATGGGATGTCCCACGAACAAGCAGTAGCTTGAAGCTTTTGTATACAAGCCGGACGTTGGGTCAAGTAGCAGAATACTACCCATATGTAAAGAATACTGCAATATTGAACAGAAGGACATATATAGGCTTTACAATATAACAAGAGAATAAAGGCTACACAGAAACAAGTTTAAGTTATAATGCTATAATACTGGGCTGCTGGGTTGTGGTATAAAAGTATACAGATTACATGCAGACTTAAGATAATCATTTCCTTTGTTTTGACAAAGGTGGCTGTCTATAGCTTAAGCCCAGGACATGAATATAAACAAGTTTCTTTTTTGTGTGTGTAAGCAAATAGGCTTGACAAATAAGATAAAATGGCAAAAGCCATGAAAAATGATCAGTTTCATTTATCTGCAAAGACATTAGCTTATTTTTTTAGATTAGCAAATGCTCTCAGTGGAAGACGGAAGTAGATGGCCTGGGGAATTCTGTACATTCTGTTCAATGTGAAATTTACAAAGATTATTTCATGCATCTGCCAAGTTGTTAGGGGATTCTCACTGCTGAATAATTTTACATGGAGACAAGCTGTCTGCAGGTGCAAGCAATACATCTTGAGAGTTCTGAGTATTCTTTGCTGATGGAAATACAAAAAAGGTACAATAGTGAGAAAGTCAGTGAAAAATATAGTTTGAAACTATGGGAAGTGAATTAGAGATAGTAGTCTCTGCAGCAGCCTTAGTACTTTAATGCATGCAATAAAGCAGTGCACACTTTAGTTTTACCTAAAGGCAGCCAGTGCACTTTTTTCTTAGGGCTAGAAGTTAAACAGTTTCTGAAAGCATACAAACTGTTTTCATATCTGAAAAAGGAATGAAGATAATTAAAGAACAGGCACCAATCAGTTTAAGTGGAAACACAGGTTGTAAAATGCATTTTAGCATGGGTAATCTTAATATTAGACCAGGTAATGCCTGTGGGTGCAGCTGTCAATTTGGGGTTACAGCTCCTATCTGGGGGAGTTAAAACATTATTTGTTGAAAATGTACACATATTGTGTGCTCCTTCTAGGTTAATAAGAGACGGCGTGTTCTAAAACTATATTTATTTTTGAAAGTTTACATTAAAGCAACACGTCTTGAAAAATGTGACATGGGTTCAAATGGAAAAGAGAAGAAACAACTCTATAAAAGATCAGCCTGCCAAAGATTAGTATATGCATATAGTTGGAAATACAAATAAAAAAAAAATGTCATGCATGATGGGTGGGAACAAGAGCTTTTTTTTTTTTAAATCATAATGGCTACACTCTCTATATTATCTTGGAATGCAAATGGCTGTACAAATACATAGACAAAAAGGAAGGAGTACTAAATTATATTAAGAAATGTGGGGTGTAAATAATGCTGCAGGAGACGCATCTGGAAAGAAATGATCAGGTGAATTTAACAAAGAAAGGATTTCATGACGAATATTCAAGCACAATTATCGGGGACAAAGGAGAGTAATAATACTGATTGCTAGAAGGGCTCCAATGGTGACAGAAGAGGGAAAAAAGAGAACAATAGTTGATTTGTTGTAGTAAGTGGCTATTAGCAAGTGAGGAAGATTACGATGGCATGTATTCATATTCCACCAAAAATTGCTATTATGGAGCTTAAGAAAATTTTGGGAGAAATAATCAACTTTCAGCAGGGAATAGTATTTATAGGTGGGGACTGGAAATTGATTTGCAAAAGATAGTGGAGATGTATCAGGGGGACCTAGAAAGGAAAATAAAACAAAAAGGGATCTTTCTGAAAAAAGTTAAACTATTCAGTATGACAGATGTGAATTCAGTAGTAGGAACTCTTGACAGAACTTACATATTATTCCCCAACATCTAACAACTGAGCTAGACTGGATAAAGATTACACTTCACAAGAACATATGCATTTAATGGAAAGCTTCAACACACATTCCATAACCATTTCAGATCATGCAATGATAAAAGGTAAGATATAAATGCAGAGTAATAAAGTTAAAGTGAAGCACTGGCACTTCCCCACCTATCTGTTAAAGAGAGAAATTAATGAATGGGTAGTGAAAATTACTCAAGCGTTATTAGAGAAGACAGAAATTTCTTCATGAACAGATATCTAATTTGTGGGATAAAATTAAAATAGAGTCTAAAATAGGGTAGAAATAAAACAGACAGTGATATGGTTCAGATGTAATGGGACCTATTTAGAAGGGCTGACAAAGGTTCAAGTATTGCAGTATAAGTCATATCACACAGAACAGGAAGAGGAGTAACTGCAGAGTGCTAAAGAAAAAAATAAGAGAATATTTTACTCCAGAGGGAAAAAATGTGGGCAACAGAAATCAGAAAGGGTTGTTTCCAAACGTAGGAGAGTCTATGACAACAAAAATAATCAGAGATCCTAATAGAGATATTTCAGAAATTGTATGAACAGCTGTATTAAGCTGAGGAATGTGGAAATCAAGAAACCACAAATGGAAATATTTCTCGAAGACTTAAATTATGCCAAGATTAGAGGAAGATGAGGCTCAACAACTAATAATTAAGACAGAAGAAGAGATAAAAATGGTGCTGTATAATCATTCTTCAGAAATGTCTCTAGGTACAGATGGTATTCCTGTGGAAGTGTAAAAGTCAGGAAGGGAGAAGTTGATAAAGATCTGGAAGATTTTATTTAATAGCATTTTAAAAGGAGGGGATACATCACCATCTTGGAAGAAAGCTGTGGTGGCTGTATTAGCAAAAGAGGGTAAAGACTCATCAGACCCAGCTTCATATAGACCTACTTCAATTTCAAACGTGATTATAATGTGTTTAAGTCTACACTAGCTAAAAGAATGTCAAATACATTTCCAAAATTAATAGATATGGGTCAATGCAGTTTTGTGGAGGGGAGTTCAGCATTTGGAAACATCATTACAACAACAATGATCCAGAGGGAAGCAGAATATAAGAAAATACAGCTGCTACTGGTCGGTCTTGATTCAGAAAAATCTGGGATATCATGAGTATGGCAATGGAAGCATATGCATTCCCTGATATGGTACTAAGGTTAATTAGGAGGACATATGAAAAAAATCATAGGCAAGAATTAAAGTGGGAGGGTTCCTCTCCAATAAACTGTGTCTGAACAAAGGAACTAGGCAGGCAAGTCCTCTGCTCCTTCTGTTACTTGCTTTGCAGCCACTGACAAAGAAAATAAAGGACCCAGAAATTCAAGGATATAAATAACATCTTATTCAAGAAAAGTTGGCTGTATTTGCGGATATTATTTTGTACTTGACAAATACAGAAAAGGACAATTTGCAGAAAGTGTTCTAAACAGTAAGCCAACACCGAAATGGAGAAAGGAGATTTTGCCAATAGGGAAAGTAAAGTAGGGGGTAAAACAAGCAAGATGGAGTTGGAATTTACTGGAGAAAAAGTACAGTTTTGTACCTACCATAAATGTAGATGTTCGAAGATCCACATTGCTGCAGTCCTAACACTTGGGTAGTCCGCTGTCCCAGTCGGCCCGAATACCAAAGTATATGGCTGACGTCGGTCAAGGCGCATTAGTCTGACGTCAGGACGTCAGGGTACAAATGCGCATGACCGACGTCATATCCTCAGTCTTTTCTTGCCCCAGATGTCAGAAGACCCTAAAAAGATAAGGCCAAAACCAAAAACACCAAACACTCTTGTGACAAATATATATACAATATATACAAATTTACAAAGGTACAACCCACCCACACAACCACCCCTAAACACAGAGGGAAGGAGGGAGGGTAAATTGGACTGCAGCAATGTGGATCTTGAACATCTACATTTATGGTAGGTACAAAACTGTACTATGTTCTTCATCCCACATTGCTGCAGTCCTAACACTTGGGTAGAATCCCAAAGCAGAGGTAAGGGAGGCTGGCAAATCATAAGGAAGCAGGAGCTGTCAACATGCCCTGCAAAATAGCCGTGGCAAAACCAGCCCTAGATTTTGAGTAGAGAGGAAGGTGGTAGTGCTTAGAGAAAGTATGCACTGAACTCCAAGTAGCTGCCTCCAAAATATCCTTAGTTGCCACCCCCCTTAGAAATGCTGTTGAAGTGGCAGTAGCCCTAGTGGAATGAGGCCTAATCCCAGCTGGAATCTCCTTGCCATGATGGGAATAACAAAATGCAATGCAAAACCCAATCCACTTAGAAATAGTTAGTTTTGACACAGGCTTGCCCTGAGAACTCAAAGCAAAAGAAACAAACAACTGCTGAGACTGCCTAAAATCCTTAGTCCTGCTCAAATAATAACGCAACTGCCTGTGTACATCTAAAGTGTGCAAAATCTTTTCCCCCTTATTTTGGGGATCTGCATAAAAAGTAGGCAAATGAATAGTTTGGTTTAAAGCCACACTAGAAACCACCTTAGGCATAAAGGAAGGGTTAGTACGTAATGATACCCTATCCTTATGGAAAATCAAAAAAGGCTCAACCGCCATAAGGGCCTGCAATTCAGAAACCCTTCTTGCAGAAGTAATGGCCAACAAATAAGCAGTCATCCAAGACAAGTATTTCAATTCAGCAGTAGCCGAGGCTCAAAAGGTTGTAGAGTAAGTTTCTCCAACACAAAATTGAGATCCCAAGCAGGAGTAGGAGCTCTACGTGGGGGTCTTATATTCTTTGCCCCTCTAAGAAATTGCTTGAACAAAGGATGAGAAAACAATGGTGGGTCACAATCATAGTGAGCTGAGATTGCTGCAGCATGAATCTTAATGGAAGAGAAAGACAAACCTTTGTCCAATAACTCAGTAAGATATTGAAGAGCCACACTCAAATTAGGCTCAGAAACCTCCAAATCCTTTGCTGCACTCCAAAATAAAAATCTCTTCCATTTTTCTGAGTACACTTTCCTTGTACTAGGTCTTCTGGCTTCCATAATCACATTCAAAACTTGTTGAGGAAGTTGAGACCTGCTGTGTTTCAAAACAGAATATGCCAGGCTGTTAGATGAAGAGAGTGAAGCTTGACATTGAGTAGATGACCGTCCCTCTGAGACAATAGGTGTGGAATCAAAGGTAAAGGCCAAGGAGGCTTCCTTACCAGACTCCTCAGTAATGGGTACCAGTGTTGCCGAGGCCAATCTGGAGCTATTAAAATCATCCTTGGCTTGTCTTGTCTGACCTTCAGGAGTACCTTTGGGAGAAGAGGCAGAGGTGGAAAGGCATACACATGAAGATTTTTCCAACTGAAAGAAAGAGCATCCACTTTCCAAGCTGTGTGATGAAACCTTTTCGTGCAAAACTTTGGCAGCTGGTGGTTTAGAGGAGAAGCGAACAGATCTATGTCTGGAGTTCCCCATGACACTGTCAATTTCCGAAATACATGAAGATCCAGTTTCCACTCGTGGGGATCCATGATTTGCCTGCTTAACACATCTGCTAAGGAGTTCTGTGCTCCCGGCAGAAACCTTGCCTGAAGAGTTAATTGCAAGCTGAGCGCAGTCTCCCATAAAATCATTGCTTGCCTGCATAGAGGATAAGAATGTGTTCCCCCTTGTTTGTTGATGTACCACATGACAGTCGTGTTGTCTGTTAGAATCAACACCTGCCCTGGAAGAAGCAACTCCTTGAAAGCCATTAATGCAAACTGGACTGCTAACATCTCCTTCATGTTGATATGTAGATGCTGTAGTCTGGCAGGCCACTTGTCTTGTATCCACTTTCCATCCAGATGAGCTCCCCAAGCTATGTCTGAGGCATCTGTCGTTAGAATCTGACTCGCCTCTGGCCGGGTCACAGAGAGTCCCTTGTTTAGGTGACATTCCTGAGCCCACCACAAAAATTCCTTTTGAATGCAAGGTATTATTTGAATGACAGTGTCCAAATCCTGGCAGTGCTGTGTCCATACATTTTTGAGGTACCATTGCAGCTTCCTCATATGCAGTTTGGCATTGGGAAGCACCAGAATACAAGATGCCATGAACCCTAAGGCTTGAAGGACTGTCCTTGCAGTCAGCCCGGACTGAAGAGATAGTTGATGGAAGTAAAGGGAAAGATTCTTTTGTTTGTCCGGGGTTAAAAAGGCCATCTGGGTTGCTGTATTCAGTCTCACACCCAGAAAGCACATGTCTTGAGAGGGTACTAGACTGGACTTTATTTCGTTCACAGAATACCCCAGGCATCTTAGCACTGCTATCACATATTCCAAATGCTGTAAAAGGTCTTCCTTTTCTTGAGCCAGAATCAGGCAGTCGTCCAAGTAAGGATAGATTTGTATTCCTTTTAGCCTGAAGTAAGCTATCACTGGAGCCAGAACCTTTGTGAATACTCTGGGCGCAGTAGATAAGCCAAAGGGCAATGCAGAGAACTGATAATGAGAATTCCCAGCTCGAAAACGCAGATACTTCCTGCAACTTAGTCTGATAGGCACATGAAGGTAAGCCTCCTTGAGGTCTAAAGTTACCATCCAGTGATCTTTTCCCAGCAGAGGTAAAAGCTGTTGTAACGTCAACATTTTGAACTTGGGAATGTCCAGATAAGTGTTGAGGATAGATAAATCCAAAATTGGTCTCCACGTGTTCCCCTTTTTTGGTACTAGGAACAGGCGAGAATAAAATCCTAGGCCCTTTTCTGGCACAGGAACCGGCTGAATGGCCCCTATTTGGAGTAACAGAGAAATTTGCTTGAGAGCCTCTTTTCTTTGTAGAGGAGGAATGTCTGGCATGCCTTTGAAAGGAGGCAAGGTATGGAAATAAAACCTGTAACCGTGGTGGATAATATCTAATACCCATCTGTCTTGGGTAATTAAACTCCAATTTTCTTTGAAAAGTGCCAGCCTTCCTCCCAAAGGTGCTGCCAGACGAGAAGGCTCTGGCAGCTGAAAAGGCAGGTCATTGGGTCTGTTTACGAAAGGACTGACCCCTGCCCTCACCAGAAGACTGAGCAGGTGAACTCCCTGTTCTAGGCCTAAAAGAACCTTGAGCTCTGCCCCTACCACGTCTAGACCTACCCCTAGACTGGGAATCATAAGAAGGATATGTCCACCCCTTAGTAGGCCAATTTCTACTAAACTTCGGAGGCTGAACCTGCAAAAAATCTTTAACAGTCTGCATAGACTTAGCCTTGTCCTCCATTTTCTTTAAAACTGCTTCCACAGGCGAACCAAACAACACATCAGATTGTAACGGAGCATCCAAAATCCTTGTCTTAACATGCTCAGCCAAATTCTGATCCCTCAGCCAGGCGTGCCTGCGAAGAACAGAACCAGTGGCAGCCACCCTCGAAGAGGCCTGTACAGCATCAAAACCACATTGCAAAGAATGCTTACCCACCTGTTCAGAAACATGAACTAAATCCTGCAACTCTTTACACTCAATACCTTCCGCCAGAGCATCCACCTTAGACTTCAATTGTGAAAGGAGATAATTTTGGTATTTTAACATGTGGAACTGGCAATTCAAAGCCCTCATGGCTAAAGTGGAAGAAGTATACACCTTCTTTCCCCATCTATCCAAAGCCCTTGCCTCTTTATCAGGAGGAACAGGATTTTTAACCACAGAAGCCTTAACACCCTTAGGCCCCTGAGAAACAGTTTCTGGATCTGCCCTAGGACTCTTAAAAAGATACTTATGAGCTTCAGGCACCCTATAATACCTATCCGGTTTAACTGGGGCAGGAGGCAAAGAATCAGGGTTCAGGGAAGCCTCTGCAAAAACATCCTCCACCACATCCAGAACCGGAGGTATAGCCAAAGGCCTATGCTGGGGTAAAAACAAAAATTCCCTAAGCCTTTTCCTGGAATCAGAGAAATCTTGACCTTCCCATTTAAAATGCTCCCTCATGGAGTGAAGAGTCTCTGAAAAAGAAAAATCCTCAGGAGGAGAAGCCGAAGGAGTAGAATCATCTACATCAGAATCAGAATAAGGAGGATACTCCTGCAAATCTTCAGCCGAAGACTCAGAAGCCTCCGAACATTGCTCAAAACTCTCAAGCTCAGGTTCCACCCTAGGTCTCTTATCAGGAGGGGGCATAGAACCTCTAATCATAGTAATCAAATCTTCTGCCATTTTAAGCAAATGTTTCTTAGGCAGAGACCCTGAAGAACTAGGAGAAACACCCACTGAAGTTAAACCAGGCCTGCCTCTCGAAGAGGCCTTGGACACAGAAGGGGAGGGCCTAACCACCTTAGGAAAGGAGGGGAGAACAGCTACCTGAGAAGCCCCCTCGGCCTGGCCTGCCTCCTGAGAGGCCACATCTTGTAAAAGTAAAGTCTCTCCCTGAGACACCAAAGAAACTTCTGGCAGAACCTCCGGCTCCACCGAGCCCTCTAAAGAACCGACGTCCGGGACAGACGGTTCTTCCAACCTAGGCTTTGCTGCTTTGTCCTTGCGCTTTTTAGACGAAGCGGGCGTCGGAGCATCCGACGGCATTTTATAATTACAACGCTTCCCAAAAACTAACCTGGCACAGTCTAATCTTCTCTTTATAGTGCGTTTGTTAAATCTAGCACAAGAGCGACATCCAACAACTTCATGCTCAGGCCCTAAGCAAGGTATACACAAGGTATGGTAATCCCTATGAGGTATCTGTTTCCCACAAGAAATACAGTTATTCACTTTTTCTGACATCCGGTTAAATACTGAGGCAAGAAAAAACCAAAATATTCCCCAACGGGGTACTTAGCCAACTTTGATTCGGTCTGAAACTCCGACTTCAGAAAATTTCAGAACGCCAACCTGCACTCGCAATACTGCTTCTGCATCGGACCATGCGGCAAAAAAGACTGAGGATATGACGTCGGTCATGCGCATTTGTACCCTGACGTCCTGACGTCAGACTAATGCGCCTTGACCGACGTCACCCATATACTTTGGTATTCGGGCCGACTGGGACAGCGGACTACCCAAGTGTTAGGACTGCAGCAATGTGGGATGAAGAACATCTGGCTGTTGAGGGAAAGGTAACTGAGTGGGATGAGGACAAGAATAAGAAGTTTGAACAACAGGTTAGAGACTGCCTTTCCTACCAGGGACTAATATCACGGCATAGGCAAAGAAAAAGGCATAGGGGAGTCTTAAGTGATCAGGTAGAGTTTTTAGTCAAATCAAGAACAGAAGCCGCTGTTAAAAATAGATGATTTATAATGCACACAATACTGCATGATAGCTATAAGAATCAATCAGAGGAGGTTAGAAAAGATTGGGAAGAGGGATGTACTTTGAAACATCAACATACACAAATCTTGAATGGCTAACGAGCGATCTCAAATGACTGAAAGCCAACAGAGTAAAAAAAAAAAAAAAAAAAAAAAAAAACACAATTGTTTTGCATGGGGCAAGCCCCCTGTATTTCCCCACACTCTCTGCTAATTATATATACCAACTATCAGATTGCTCTACAGTGGGGAAAACTGCAATTTTCCTGATTCCTACTGTGCACAATCTTGCACGGACTTAACACCAAGAGTCGCAATCAACTAAGTTTCTATCACTTCTGCTGGTGTTAAAACACATTCAAGATTACGAATGCTCAATTATATGCAGTGTTTCCAGGAAGAGAGACAAGAAAAACAATTTAGAGAGAGAACACTTGAAGGATATATGTATATATGGCTCCTGAGTGCGCTACACAGTCTAGAACAGTTAGGATTTTTGCATAAATGTGTTGGCATAGATATTTTGTATACCCCAAGCAGACTTCAACAATTTTTCTTCAAGTAGATAGCAAATGTTGGAGATGTAATGGGTAAGAAAGAGGTAACTGGAAACATGTTTTTTTTTTCAGTGTGTAGTGTTTTGGCAGATTTTAAAAATCCCCTACAGAGTAGTATGTCAAAAATGTTGGGGGTACAAATGGCTGTAACTAAGGAAATTATTCATTTGAATTGAGACACAGGATCTGAATTGCTCAGACACTGTACGGCCTTATTACATTTAATCCTGCTGCCTGCCAAAGAAGCAACTAGTATAAAAAAATCAAAATCTAAACCAACTATATTTGAAATACTGAATACTGTAAAATAGATAAAAGAACTGTAAGAGGGATACTTAGAAATGGGGAGCAGCAAATTACATATAAATAAATGGAATAGGTAGAAACAATACATGCAGAATAACGTTCAGAAGTGAGGCTTACGGAAAGGCAAAAATTGAATGATTTATGCAATGATGAACTGAATGACAGTTGATATGAAAGAAAACATACATAATGTATAATGCATGTAAATGGAAAAAATGTTTGTAAAGTTTTTCTTTCCTATTAATTAATGTGTGCATGAATCTTAAGTGATAATTTAATAAAGGTGCTTAAAAATGTAATTAAAACCTCTTCACTTTGTTCAGATGTTTCATCATAACACTCAGTTTCTTCATTAGCATATTTCCTTTTTGTCAGCTGTCTTAACTGATTCATTATTACACTCATAAGTTCATCACCTTAAGCTTCTTAAAAATAGCATTATTTTCCATAATGACATTTTCTATATTAATATCTTAAATTATTGTGATAAAATCATCATCTACAATCCCTCTTCCTCATAATGAAAACATAAACGACCATCCATATGACATTTAACACATTTCAATTTGCAGATTTTGGCAGTGTATCCTCTTTCCCCCACATTTCATGCATCTTGTCACATTCACTAATGAAATTCTTATCTGAACCAAAGAAAAGATTTTAGCCTGCTAAAATACATTACTTTGCCTCTTTACTACTCATATTTATAACAGATGGTAAATGCTTTACACCTTTGAGTCACAAGCACATAATGAAACCCCAGGTGATGCATTTGGTTCATCTCCTAAAATAGTCTTAGTTCATTTTGTTCACTGCATCTGTGTAAAACTATACCACCATGTGTTTTTTTTCTGTCACTAATATATGTACTACAATAAATGTAAGCATTCAAAGGATAATCTTGCTTTTTTATCTCTGCAGTCTGAACAAACTGTTCAAGTAATACAAAAAATTCAAATGTTGCATCGTACAATTTTTCATTCTTTAAATAAATCATGTGCCGAACATAATGAGATGATCTAGTAAGCAGAAGTAAAGTCTAGATGCTTTTTGGCAGCAGACTCCTCCCATCCATTCACGGTGAGAACTCTTTCCTACATCAAAGGAAAGCATCATCTTCAAAACCGTCATGTAATCTGCATCACAGCTCTGAAAACCTATTTGGGAGATGTTGCATTATGACTTTCATGAGAATTTAGTGTACTGTGTCCAATGTATCTGAGAAATGCAAACCTTCTTACCTCAGGAGTCAACTTCGCTATAGATGTGAAGAGCATAGATACGATCTACAAAAAGAAATAAGTCTTAAGGAATAGTACAGAGATGTGCTAAATGTACAAGCAACACTGCTACTATGTTCCACAGTGAAAAGTGGTACTGGCATTCATTCCTTTTTTTTTTTTTCCAAGGTCTTGACAACCGAATATAACAAAAATTCTGCAGATGGCAGTCTACTTCCCAATGTTTTTATGTGGCTAGACTGTCCTAATGTGAACCGCACCACACTGGTTAAAAAGAAAAAAAAAATAAAATAAATAAAAAATAATTACTCTGACACTCAACATCTTGTAAACACTGGATACTACCTACAGTTCTAAATAACACTGTACAAAGCAAAAGAACATTATCAATCAAGAAATATAAAATGTGAGTATTTCGCCTGCAAATAAAAATAATGTATACAATGAGACAAAGTAAGCACAGAATTAATATTACTTTGGAGGACTTTCTTTGGATCTCTATTATCCCCTCAATTCAAATAGTTAAGACAGGCATGAGTAAAAAAAGAGTTACGTACATTCCATAACTTGGCATCTGTGCTATCCAGTGTCATTATTCCTCACAAGTGGGTCTAAGATCCGACCTCAGATCCGAGCCTGTGACAACCTTTGACTGCCTTTTACTAGAAGTCCAATGAGCTATCCATTGCACCACAGAGCCACTTTTCAGACAGATCCAGAGCTCAGGCTTCTCCCCTTCCCATAATCCCTTGCTACCTTCTAACCCTCGGATTAAGTTTGCCAAATTAGCTGAAACGCAGAAACTCAACATCTGCAACACATGTCAAACAAACTTCTTGCCAGATCCTACCCATTTCAGCCTCACCAGGCCTACCAGAAGGAAGGGGGAAGGAGGGCGGGAATGGGAGGAATGACGACACTGGATAGAACAGATGCCAAGTTATGGTACGTACATAACTCTTTATCTGATGCTATCCGTGTCATTACTCCTTCACAGGTGGGTCAGAGTCCCCAGCTACAACGTACCTTGGGTGCCTCAAGGAAGGATATGCTGGAGCATGGAGGAACCAAAGCAAGCCCTGTTCCTAGATACCAAATCCAATTTGTAGTGCGAAATGAAGGTATGAGGATTAGACCAAGTCACAGCAGCACAGACCTCATCAAGGGAAAGTCTTGCCAAGACAGCTGATAAGGTAGCAAAAGACCTAATGGAGTGGGCCTTAACTGGTCTGGATAGTTCTAAATTCCAACTAGCATAAATGAAGGAAATACAACCAGCAATCCACCTGGAGATGGTCACTTTGGAAACTGCCTGACCCCTTCTGTTCTGGGAGAAAGCCACAAAAAGTTGGTCCGACAAACTCCTCAGTCTTTTTCAAAAAGAAATGCAATTGTCTGTGGACATCTAAACAATGTACGATATATTCTCCTTTATTGGAGTAGTTAGGGAAGAAGATCGGTAATTGAATAGACTGAGATTTGCTTCAGAGACCATTTTGGAGAAATAGGAACAATTTGTTTTGAGAGACACCCTGTCCTTGTGAAAAAATTATTAACAGAGGTTTAATGCACAGGGCCGGTAGTTCCAACATCCTTTTGGCAAAAGTAATGGCTACTAAAAAGGCCGTCTTCCAGGAGATGAATTTAATGTTGCATAAACTAGCAGGTTCAAATGGTTTTTGTATCAGAGACTGCAGCACCAAAGTCAAATCCCATGGAGGTGATGGATCCTTAATAGGAGGCCTAAGAAGGAAAACTCCTTTCATAAAGGTTTTGCACAACTTGGAAGAAAAGGTAGGCTCATTGCTGACATAGAAATTAGAGATGGCTGCCAGCTGGAGCTTAATGCTAGAGAAAATCGCCCCATCCTGAAAAAGGGAAGGTAAGAAGAGCAAGAGATCAGGAATAGGGGCTGAAAAGGGATCTAGATTCTGTTGTATGGCCCAAATGGAAAACCTTTTCCACTTACTGGAATACACTTTCTTTGTAGACAGTGTCTGAGAAGCCAAAATAATGTTCCTCACTAGGGAAGGAAGTCTGGACTGTGTAAGGATTACTGGAAATGGAGAAACCATGCAGTTGGGAAGTGGAAGCCTCAGGGGCGGGAGGTGAGATCCAGAATGGGATCCAGTATCCAAGGTGTATACTTCAGATGAGACCTTAGGAAGGAGAACACCACCTGACGAGGCCAGAAAGGGGCAATGAGGATTAGACAGCTCCTCAGGCGACAAACTTTCTGTAAGACTTTGGGTATTAAGGGAATAGGAGGGTAATAATAGAGGAGAAACCAACAAGTAAATCCAAAAAATGGAATGGAGTCCACTGGCAAGTATATACCAACACAGAATGGTAAAAACAGTCCTTTAGTATTCACCAACGTAAAATAATAAGCGCTTTCGTCTCCAATTATACAATTCAGGAGACTTTATCAAACAAGAACTGAACATTAAAGCAGAGTTTAAATACTAAAAGCACTGAAAATCTCCCTCCCAAATGACATCACTTCTTGGTAGAGCACAAAGTTCTAGTTAAAGAAACAGTGCATCTTCCTGGCAAAGCACAAAGTTCTAATTAAAGAAACAGTGCATCTAAAAAGAACATTGAGCTTAAAACCATATACAAGTGCAAATCGCATGCATAAAATAATAATAAATAATAAATAAATAACTAATACATATTGGCAGTACTCTAATAAATATAAACAATAATTGTTCATGTATAATCAAGCAACTCCCAACAAAGGATAAACAAATGCACAATAAACATGGAATCCTAAATTAAGTTCCATATAACAAGTATTGGCAGCTTTGTAAAACCATGCCCTAAACTTTAATATGACAGAATTTAGCACCTGTCATAAAAATGTGCAACATATGGTTTAAATGCTCGTATTACATAGGTTAAAACAGTTTTTTTTCCCCATTTAGTTGTCTCACTGTATTAAAAATATATATTTTTAAAAAATAAATTCTGAGGTATGTTAGGGACAAGCGGTTCGAGCCCTTGTGCCTGGTTCCAAGCACACAATCTCTTCCATTTTTCTGCATAAGATTTCCTAGTGCTGGGCCTCCTGGCCTCTAAAATGACATCCATAACAGCTTTAGAGAGAGGTGCAGTCTGAGTGGCTACATTATCTGCCATGCTGCCAGGTTTAAGGTTCTGAGTTGATTGCGCAGAATCTGATTGTTTTGTTGCATCAGAAGATGAGGAATTTGAGGTAGAAGCCAAGCTGGGCCTTGCGACAAACTCTTTAGGATTGGGTACCAGTGCTAGCATGGCCAGTCTGGTGCAATCAGGATCATTTTTGGCCTTTCTTGTCTGACTTTTGGTAGTACCTTGGTGAGAAGAGGCATCGGAGAGAAGGCATAGACTTGTCAGGTCTTTCCAGCTGAATGATAGAGCATCCACTTTCCATACTTGAGAGTGACAAGTTCTTGTGCAAAATTGCTGTATTTGGTAATTGTGAGGGGAGGCAAAAAGATCTATGTCTGGGCATCCCCATTTCCTCGTTATCATGCTGAACACTTGTGGATTTAGCTTTCATTTGTAAGAATCCATGAGATTTCTGCTTAGTTCGTCTGACAGTGTATTTTTTGTTCCTGGCAGGAATTGTGCCTGCAGATGTACTTGATAGGTCAGTGCTGTGTTCCACAAAGTCATGGCTTGTCTGCACAGAGGGTAGGAATGTGTTCCCCCTTGCTTATGTACCACATAACTGTGGTACTGTCTGTCTTTATTAATAGTTGTCCTGGATGTATTAGGTCCTTGAAAGCTGTCAGGGCATTATGTACAGCTAGCATCTCTTTTTGCTTGATATGAAGATGCATTTGTTCCTTGGCCCACGTGCCCTGAATACATTTTCCTGCCATATGTGCCCCTCAGGCATAATCCGATGCATCCGTTGTTATTGTCTGCCTGGCTGTGGGTAAGGTTGGGTAAGGTGAAAGACTGTCCCTTGTTGTGGTGACAGGCCTGGGACCACCAGCGAAACTCCTGTTGTAGGCAGGGAGTTATGATTGTCTCCAGGCTGTGACAATGCTGAGTCCAGACACTTTTGAGATACCATTGTAGTTTCCTCATATGCAGTTTTGCATATGGAATTAATAGAATGCAGGATGCCATGAAGCCCAGGGCCTGCAGAATTTTTCTTGCAGGGAGCTGAGTTTTTGTTGCCATCATTTGAAAGTAATGAGTCAGTTGCCTTTGCTTGTCTGGCGTGAGATAAGCCATCTGGGCAGTTGTATTTAAGCTTGCACCCAGGAATATTATCTCTTGAGAGGGCACTAGTTTTGATTGCTTTTTGTTTACTGTGTACCCTAGGCAAATTAGCAATCTTTTTACAAACGCCAGATGCTTTAGAAGAATGTCCTTGCTCTCTGCTTGAATGAGGCAGTCGTCCAAGTAGGGATATATCCAAATTCCTTTTTGTCTGCAAAATGCAATTACTGGTGCCAGGCATTTTGTGAAGACCCTGGGCACAGTAGATAAGCCAAAGGGCAGTGCAGAGAATTGGTAATGCATTGAGCCTGCTTTGAATCTGAGGCATCTTCTGCAAGATTGTCTGATTGGAATATGCAGGTATGCCTCCTTGAGGTCCAAAATAACTAGCCAAGCCTTCTTGCCCAGCATGGGCAGAAGTTGCTGTAGTGTTAACATTCTGAATTTTGGAACATCCAGGAAAGTATTTAGGACTGACAAGTCCTGTATTGGTCTCCAGGCTTTGTCCTTTCTGGGTAGTAAGAAAAGTCTTGAGTAAAATCCTTGTCCCTGTTCTTGCTGTGGAACTTTTTGAATTGCTCCCATGTCCATAAGAGCAGCAATCTGTTTTTGTGCCTCTGCCCATTGGTTTTGTGGCATGTCTGGCATACCTTTTGGTTTTGGAAGCGTGTGGAAGTGGAACCTGTAACCCTGAGAAACAATATTCAGCACCCATTTGTCCTGGGTGATTATGTGCCAATTTCTTGAGAAAAGTGCTAGCTTTCCCCTTAGAGGTACTTTTAAAAGGTAACTGCTTAGCATTTGCAGGGGGAAGTCAGTGGAACTGTTTCCTATAAGATTGTGATTAGTCTGCCCCTCCTTTGGGGGCTGAAGCACCCCATTGTTTAGGTCTGTAGGAGCCTTGGGGCTGAGATCTGCCTCTTGGGCGTCTGTATCTGCCTCTTTGTGGCCTGTCTGACACTGGAAAGGACCAATTTTCTGAAGGCCAGTTTCTACTAAATCTAGGTGGTTGAACCTGTAAGAAATCTTTCACTGTCTGCATTGACTTTGCTTTATCCTCTATTTTCTTTAACACCTCTTCCGCTTTAACACCAAACAAAGTATCATGCTGTAATGGAGCATCCAATAATTTTACTTTAACATGGTCAGGTAAACTTTGTTCTTTCAACCAAGCATGCCTTTGAATAACAAAGCCTGTAACTGCGGCTCTACAAGAAGCCTCTAATGAATCAAAACCACATTGCAGAGTATGCTTTCCCACTTGTTCAAACTTGTTCAACTGCATGCAAGAAATCCTGCATTTCCTTACTGTCAGGACTTTCTGTATTTGAAACCATTTTCTGCTTTAACAATGACATGAGGTACTGTTGATATTTAAGCATGTGAAACTGACAGTTTAAAGCTCTTACAGCTAAAGTAGCAGAAGTGTAAACTTTTTTCCCACATCTGTCCAGAGCTCTGGAATCCCTGTCCGAGGGTACAGGATTTTTAGCAGTGGAAGCCTTAACCCCTTTAGGACTCTGAGAAATTGTTTATGGGTCTGCAGCGGGGTTTTTGTAAAGGAATTTATGAGAGTCAGGGGCCCTGTAGTACCTGTCTGGCTTGACTGGTGCAGGGGGTAAGGAATCAGGAGACAGGCTGGATTCAGAAAAAAACATCCTGCACAATATCAAGCACAGGGGGGACAGCTAGGGGCCTGTGCTGAGGCAATAATAGGAAGTCTCTGAGCCTTTTCTTGGATTCAGAATAATCCTGGCTCTCCCAATGGAAATGCTCCCTCCTGGTGTGCAGGGTTTCCCCAAAAGAATAATCCTCAGGAGGAGAGGCTGAAGGTATGGACTCTTCTGCATCAGAGTCCTCAAAGGGAGGGAGAGAATATCCCTGATCAGAGGAGGAATCAGAGGAAATGGAAAGCTGGTCAGATGAATCATAATCAGTGTCTTGCCTAGGCCTTTTGTCAGGTGGGGTTGGGAACACCTGATTAAAGTAATTACGTCTTCGGCCATTTTAAGCATCTGTTTCTTTGGCATGGTTGACTGTTCTGGAGAATGCTGTACTTGTTTTCTTGTCTTTAATGGTGTTTTTGACTTTGCCTTTGCTGCTGTAGTGGTCTTAATTGTAAGCTGTGAAGGTCTGAAAACACCCTCAGTAGCCGAAGCCTGCTCAGCGGCTCCGGACCAATCTGAGGGTATAGATTCCGTAGGCCCAATACCTTGAGTTTCCACAGGCCTCGGTGTCTCCAAGTGGCTGTCGGTTATGGCCTGTGGCTCTGAGGTAGCAGGTGTCAGGGGCTGCGAAAGCACCTCACTGAGAACCGGCAAACCGGCGACTGGTCTAGAAGAGGCTTCATCGTCGCTTTTGGACCTCGGATGCCCGTCCTTTTCTTTATCGTTGCATTTTTTATAAGTTCCGGTCGTCGGTTGTTCCGACGGCATTATGTAATTAAACCTTTGGCCAAAATAATGTAAAGCAAAATCAAACCGACGTTTAATAGTGCGTTTCTTGAATCTAGCACAAAACCGACAACTAGTAACATCGTGGTCAGGGCCTAGGCAAGGAATACAGTAAGAGCGAAAGTCTTTATGAGGTATTTGCTTCCCACAAGAAATGCAATTATTAACTTTTACTGACATCGGTCTGGAGCAAGAAAAAGTTACCCCAACGGGGTACTTAGCTTTATTGAAGACTTCAGTTCTGAAACTCAATTTTGAAAATCTCAGGAGTCGGCCGACCGGCACTTGCTTTTGCTTCGGGCACCACGCGGCAAGAAAGACTGAAGAAAATGGCGTTGGTTGCAACTTTTATACCCCTGGCGCACTGACTTCAGGGAAGAAGCGACAGCAACCGACGCCGGACCGAGACTTTGGAATTCAGGCCGACTGCAGGTCGCCTGCCGGCAGGATAACCCAAGTGTAATGACTGCAACAGTGAAACACGATGAATATCTACCAAACTAGAGAAGGTCCTCTCTACTGCCTGGAAGACTGACAGACTGGACGAATCCCCTCCCCCATGGAGAAGGGACCCAGACACAGTGCCGAAGCCCCGGACGATATTGGCCCCAAGCTGTTTAGTGCTGAAGCCCCCAAGGGAAGGGAGCAGTCCAAAAAATCCAGACCTGAACTCACTCCCAGGGAACCAGCACAACCACTCAAAGATGAAGCCCACTGTGGTCCAAGGGTTGTGGAACAGATCCAGCCAGGGTCCCTGTTGGTGTTGAGAAAGGGGGGTTACCCAACACCATTGGCCTCTCATTACAAATCTCTGGGTCACGACATTCCAATACCTGTTAAGCTGGAAGAGGAGGGGGGGAGATCTGTGGATGGGTAGGGTCCCCTAACTGCATGGGCTGGTGACAGCAGCATGCCCAACTCGATTTGGGCTTTGAGGAAACTCCTCATCATCCTATCCATGTTCGAGGGAAGGAGACTTCTGGACGATTTGGACAAAGCTGAATAGTGGCCAGATCTTGCTGAGGATCTGGCCTTGGATCCTGAAGTTCTGTGGTTTCAAGAAGGAGATTGGCTCTGATGTCTCGGATCCAACCATTTCATGGAGGATCCAGAAGGGGAACCCTCTATAACAACAGAATCTGACGCTATTGACGGATCTGACAATCTTACAGGGTCTAAAGACTTGGGAGCCGTACCAGATGGATCAGACGAACGGGTCGGATCTGGGGATGGCCTACTTTTAACTCAGATCCGAAGGCCTCTGATTTGATGAGGTCTTGGGCCCAAGAGCCTGATCCAAAATTCTGGAAACAACAGACCTCGGATCCGAAGATGAAGAGGCTGGACTCGTATCCGGGGATCTGCGATCAGAGAGCCTCAGCTTTTTAGGAAGCAAGGAAGAAGACACCCCAGGGTGTCGCATTCAACCTCCAGGTACGCCGACCCTAGACAGTAGAGAGACTCCTTGTGCAAGTCACAGCACGGCATCTTCTGACCCACATGAGGAGCATCTCTTAAAACCTGCAGGCTTTTCAGCCATACTAAAAAACTACAACACAAACACAGTCAAAATAACATTTTTTTTTTGTTAGAAAAAGATTACTCTAAGAAAAGGTGGAAAACACCAAGCACTAGAAGGGGGGAGTGGAGAAACCTACCTGAACAAACAACTAGGTTCTGACAAAGAGGGGAACAAAATACAATTAAACTGAAAGAAAGCGGTTAAAAACAACAATATCATCCTAAAAAGGAAGAAACAAGAGAAAAGAAAATCAACAAAATACCACTCATCTATATTCCCTAACACTTGAACATCGATCACGTCTGGAACGATTCAGCGGCAAATGAGATCTGAGGGTTAGAAGGTAGCAAGAGATTATGGGAAAGGGAAGAGGTTGAGCTCTGGATCTGTCTGAAAAGTGGCTGGCTTGGATCAAAGGTCGAATCCTAGCCCCACCCGTGAGGAATAATGACATGGATAGTATCAGAGCATGAAGGAAGTCTTTTGTTTTTGTTGGAGGAATTTGGGAAAATGGTATGTAATAACATCTGAATATAACTTTCTGCACCCAAGTGTCTTGTGTGATGGATGCCCAGGCTTCTTGGTGCAGAGATAAGAGTTCCCCCACCAACTACCTTCAGAGTGCAGTAGTTAGGTAACCTTTCAGAAGCACTAGTAGGGTCTTGTTAGACAAGGAATCACTGAAGCCCTGGTTCTGCAAGCCAACTCTGCTGCAAGAGTGGTGTCTTCCATTAAAGTCCTCTCCTCTGAACTGGGAAGACGTAGCTCAGGATTCCTGGAAAGGCCCTTTAGACTTGTGAAGCCACATCTTTTTATCACCTCACTGATGCCTGGAGAAGGATCTCTGAGGGATAGAAAAATGGATCCCTACAGCAGACAGTGTCTTTCAGTCTTACCCACTTCTGGAGAGTGTTTCCTTAACTTTGGGGCTGAAGAAAGATGATCCATCAAAAGCAGCACTGATGAACGAAGACTTGAAGGGCTCCACAAAAATCACACAGACACATCCAGGCATGCCTCATGACTGCAATGGCTGAACCTGCAGCCTTGGATGAACACTCAGCTGCATGACAGCTAAATCTCATGGAGGCATTGGAGAAGGACTGTAGGGTGGCCAGTTATGAAGAAACTGTCTTCCATTCCTCCACAGACAGGGATCCTGAAAGAGATTTGGAAAGCTCCCGGGTAAAATCCCTTTGTAGTCTGGTGAAATATGCTAAACAGTTCAGTAACCAAAGGGCAAAGGTCACGGAGGCATAAATGCGCTAGCCAAATCTGTCCAAGGTCCTGGACTCTCCATTAGTGGGATGGACAGACGAGTTCTGTTCTACAAACTCTCTCTTAGTGACTGCTGCCACCACCATGGCATCTATAGGGACTCCCTTACTCCAGTGGGCTGTATGTTTAGGAGAAGCTAAAAACTTGGCTGGCCTCTGATGTAGAGGTTCTGTTGTATCAGGTTCCTTCCTTGCTCAGTGTGAGATAAGATCGATCAACTCATCAGCAAAGGCACCGCCCAAGACCTAGCTGGGCCAGCCTCAAAAGCATCTAGAAACTCTTGACTTCTCTTGCAAAGGGGTATCAGAAACCATCCACCTCTCTGTTTAGGAAATGTCTCCAAAGGAGACATCATCAAGTGGAGATCCGGGGGATTCCTCTCCTTCATCGAAGTCTGCGCCTTCGGTGACAAACTCCTGAGGGGGCTCTAGGTGCCTCCTTTTGCACATTCTCTTCCCAGTGACCTCATCAGTGGGATGGTCTAATGAAGTATGAGAAGATGGTGGGGAGTCCTGAATGACGAGTGATTGAAGGCTTATATGGGATAGCTGTTTTGGTGGAATAGGCATAACAGGGTTAAAACTCAAACTCAGCAGAGGGAGAATAGGATCTGAAGAGTGTAAGAATGTCCTCTCTCTCGGTTAAGAGAAAGCCCTCTCCGCAATCTCAAAGGCAGAAGGTCCAGGAGAAACAGCATGCAGTTGCACAAGTGCTGAAACTACCTGCGCTGAGGTCTGAATCCCCATGGTTTCCTGCCTCAACAAGGGAGATGGAGCCGAGCTATCCAATGCCAAGGTGCTGAGAGGCAAGGATGGCTCTGACAGCTTTGGAGTTGATCCCAACCCCCCAGAGCCAGTGCAGATGATTTGGCTCTGAAAGTCATCCGGCTCCAAAGAGATTGGAGCTGATCAACTCGGGCATGGTCAGAGTACAATATCCAGTTTTCAGATCAGACAAAGACATCCTCAATGATCTTGGATCCAAGGGCTTGAAACCACTGGTCTGATTGGAAGAGGAGATATAACATGATGTTGAGAGAAGGGCAGGCTCACATGTCCAATGGAAGCCGGAGCTGGAACCAACCCATCTGGATTTGAGCCCTGAGAAACTTCATCATCCTATCCAACTCTGCCTGTGATAAGTTCCTAGAAGACCTAAGGGATGAAGGAGTTAGTGGAAGGTGGTCTGGAAGGTTTTTTAGGTGTCCCCTGTAAGAGGGGGTAATGGAGGCAAGGATATATCGGATCCGAGGAGACTTGCAGTTGGATGCAGTAGAATCCACAGAAGGCAACAGATGTGATTTCTTGGAAACTTTAGCTGGAGGCTCATGACTCACACCCAAGACAAACGGGGAGAATGGTAAGGGAACCATTTTATGGACATTTTTTTTTTTCAAAGCTGAGCATGGCTTCCCTTTGTCAGCTTTACTAGATGTGTTTGAGCCCCATTCTGAGGCAGAAACAATAACAATAATGCACAGGAGTTGAATCCTGAACAAATGGAACAGTCAGCATCTATGTGGGCAGCGCCCAAACAATACACACACTTCCTGTGGGCATCCGAGTTAGGGATCTTATGCCCACAAGATTTACACTTTTTAAAGCCCATAGGCTTGTCGGCTACCTCAGTGAAAAACAAAAGTGAGAGAGAGACTTTTCTTTTCAGAAAGGACAAAATACCAACAATAACATTGGAAAGACACCCTAAATCAGGTAGACAGGATGAGATGGAAAGTATACAAGCAATGGTATGCTGGTATGTGGGAAAGTACCTTGACAAGGGTATAAAGGCTTAACAAAGACAGAGCGAGAGAAGGAAAGATAATGGATTTGAAAGTCAAGCAAGTTTCATATAAAGGTGAAGGAAGGAATAGAAAAGCAATACTAGATGCAAAATGTTTACAAAAAAGGATATAACAATATCTGGTTAACTTCCATAGCTCAAGAGCAGAAATCCGCATCCGAACAATGTGGAGGCAAATGAGATCTGAGGTATACCAAGAGAGTGGGGCATTTAAGGGAGAAATTTGACAGCTGGATCTTCGAATCTAGTAAAAGTGGCCAAGTTGAATCCAAAGTCGGATCAGAGACCCATCAGGTGAGGAATGAATGAAAATGACAACATCAGAACCACCTATTTCCCCCATTCCCTATCACCCGATTGTTTCAAAATCCATCTAGGCAATACTGTTCAGATTCTAATAATATTTTAACATACACTGCCAGCTATGACTTACTCATCAGCTTGTTCAGAGTGTTAAGATATGTAAAGTCATCTACAGCATAACCACAAAATTAAAAGCATTTTATGTTCCTCATGCAGAGAAAGGAGCACTTTATAAAAAGATAAATAACGCTGCTTACAGAAAAAAAAAAGCCATGCAAACGTAATTTAGATAAGCGCGTTTGCTCTCTTTAATTAAACTAAAGAAATTCATTAGAAGACCACTTTTTGAAACACGGACATCAAAAATGAAGGGGCAAAACTAAGATCTTCATAGATTTACTACTACATGTAAGTACTTACATGTTCAGCAAGTCGGTTATTATACCGGCAAAGACTGAAAATCAGATTGCAGGTTTGTCTAATATTGATTCCATCACGAATATGCTGAAACAAGAACGGGAACCCCTACAATGCGAACATAGTTTAATTTAGTGCATGAACAATTTTCCCTTTTGTAACTACAGTTGAAAGAGGAAAACATTACATAAGCTACTCATTTGCAAATCTACCTTACCTTGCCTCCTGTCAGTGCTGCCAAATCATTCTGGGACAAAGTCAAGTGCCTTAAAAAAAAAAAAAAAAAAAAAAAAACGATCATATTTGTGTTGCTTACATAATATTACTACTGTCAGAAAAAAGGTCAAATTATGTCATTTAATGCATGCACAGGATCCTTAACAAATCTCACCACAAAAGCACTCAGTAATGATCTAACAAAAGGCAAGTACTCATCAACAAAGTTAAACTGCCCAGTTATCTTAATGATCGTGACAATGTTGAACTTCAGATGGAGGCTTTAGGTCCCTGTGGATACTGCTATATGTGAAAAAGAGTGGGTGGTACTGGTTATGGCATTAATTATGGAAAGGGCTAAAGTACAGTTGTGTACACTTACCATAAATGTAGATGTTCGAGTGTATTCACTGTTGCAGTCATCACTTCTGGGTTATCTGCTTGCAGTAGCCCTCAGTCGGCCTGATTAACAAAGTCTCGAGTCCTGCATTGGTTGCAGTCCCTTCTTCCATGACGTCAGGTTGTCAGAGGTTTAAAACATGCAGCCGACGCTATTACATCACTTTTTCTTGCCCCAGATGTCAGGTGCCCCCTTAATGGGAAGCAATTAAATCTATAAATATACAAGGTTATACCTCCAACAAAAAAGCAAATACACCAAAAAGCTTTTGAAGATAGAAAAGGAAAGTAGAGATATATCCAAAATAAGAAAGGGGGCTGGAGGGAGGATAACCAGGACTGCAACAGTGAATACACTCGAACATCTACAATTATGGTAAGTGTACACAACTGTATTATGTTCATCATGTTTCACTGTTGCAGTCATCACTTTTGGGTAGATTCTCAAAGCTAAGGATGGGAAGAGGAATTTAAATAGCATTAGGACCAGCTAAAAGGCCCTGCAAGACTGCAGTGGCAAAGCCAGCTCTGTATTTAGAGAAAATTGGCAGATGGTAATGCTTGGTGAATGTATGTACAGAACTCCAGGTAGCAGCTTCTAGAATGTCCCTGGTAGGGACGCCTCTGAGAAAGGCTGTAGAGGTAGATGCAGCCCTGGTAGAGTGGGGTCTGATCCCCTGTGGGATAGGTTTCCCATGGTGTTTGTAGCAGAAATGAACACAATGGCCTATCCATTTAGAAATGGTTTGCTTTGAAATAGCCTTCCCCTCTGCCCCTGCAGCAAATGCCACCAGCAGTTGATCAGATTTCCTTTGAGGTTTAGTTCTGTCCAAGTAGAATCTAAGGTGTCTGTGCATGTCTAAGGAGTGCAGAATCTGTTCCCCTTTGTTCTGTGGATTAGGAAAGAAGGTTGGCAAATGTATGGACTGATTAAGGGCCACAATGGATACCACCTTGGGCATGAAGGAGGGACTGGTCCTGAGGGACACCCTGTCTGCATGAAAGATGATGAAGGGCTCCACTGCCATGAGGGCCTGTAATTCAGATACCCTTCTTGCTGAAGTGATTGCTAAAAGGAAAGCTGTTTTCCAAGTAAGGAATTTTAAGTCCGCAGTGGCAGCTGGCTCAAAAGGAAGAAGGGTGAGGCTGGAGTTGGAGCTCTCCTGGGTGGTCGTAGATTTTTGTCCCCTCTGAGGAACTGCTTAAGCAGTGGATGAGAGAAGAGGGGTGGTTCTGTGTTATAATGAGCTGAGATGGCCGAGACGTGAATTTTGATGGAGGAGAAAGACGAGCCCTAATGAAGCATCTCAGTTAAGTATTGTAAAATCTGAGGTAAATTGGGCACTGTTGTGCTCATCCCTTGAGACTGGTTCCAGGCACAGAATCTTTTCCATTTTTCAGTGTAAGACTTTCTAGTACTAGGCCTCCTTGCCTCTAAAATGATATCCATCACTGGTTTACTAAGGGATGGTAAAGGAGAAATTATGTAATTAGCCAGGCTGCTAGATTCAGTGTTTGAAGTTGAAGGTGCAGAATTTGGTTCTCCTGCTGAGTCAATAGAGTAGGAGTCTGAGGCAGGTGCCATGGGGCCAACAGTGACAGACTGCGCAAGAGGGGGTACCCAGTGTTGGCGTGGCCAGTCTGGTGGAATCAAAATTGTCCCTGGTTTGTCTTGTTTGATCTTTAGTAGTACTTTGGAGAGCAGAAGTAGAGGAGGAAAGGCATAAACTGACAAGTTTTTCCAGCTGAAGGACAGAGCATCCACTTTCCAAGCTTGTTTGTGGGGAATCCTTGTGCAAAATTTGTCCAACTGATAGTTTTGGGGGGAGGCAAACAGGTCTATATCTGGTCTCCCCCATTTGCTTGTCAACATGTTGAAAATCCTTAGTTCCAGTTTCCACTCATGTGGGTCCATGAGGTTTCTGCTTAGTTCGTCTGCCAATGTATTTAGCTTTCCTGGCAGGAATTGAGCTTGTAGATGCACTTGATAGCTCAGGGCTGTGTTCCACAATGCCATGGCTAGTCTGCAGAGGGCGTAAGAATGTGTACCCTCCTACTTGTTTATGTACCACATAACAGTGGTGTTGTCAGTCTTTATCATTAATTGTCCTGGAAGAATGTGGTCCTTGAAGGCTGTCAGAGCATTCTGTACAGCTAACATTTCTTTCTGATTGATATGCAGGTGCATTTGACTTGGGTTCTATTTGCACTGAATGCACTTCCCTACCAACTGAGCCCCCCATGCATAATCTGATGCGTCTGTCATTAGGGTTTGGGTGGCAGGGGGTGTTGTGAATGGTAGTCCATTGTTTTGGTGGCAGGCCTCTGCCCACCAAAAAAACTCTAGGCGTAGGCAAGGTATGATAGGAATCATTGCTTCTAGATTCTGAGAATGTTGACACAATAGGCTTTTCAGATACCATTGTAGTTTCCTCATATGCAGTCTTGCATATGGAATTAGAAGAATGCCATAGGCCATGAACCCCCAAGGCTTGTAGTATTTGCCTTGCAGATAGTAGGGGTTTTGTGGCCACTTGTTTGAAGTAGGTTGTCAAATAAATTTGTTTCTCTGGAGTGAGGTAAGCCACCTGGGAAGTTGTATTCAAGGTTGATCCCAGGAATATAATTTGTTGACAGGGTACCAGGTGTGATTTCTTTACGTTTATGATGTACCCCAGACAAGTCAGCACCCTTTGAACGAAGGCCAGATGATTCAAAAGTATGTCCTGGCTTTCTGCGTGAATTAAACAATCGTCCAGGGATGGGTATATCTGAATATTTCTTTGCCTGCAAAAGGTAAAGACTGGGGCTAGGCACTTTGTGAATACCCTGGGTGCAGTAGATAAGCCAAAGGGCAGTGCAGAGAACTGGTAGTGATCGTAGCCTGCTTTGAAGTGTAAGTACCTTCTGCAAGATTCCCTGATTGGGATGTGCAGGTATGCTTCCTTTAAATCGAGTGTTGCCATCCAGGCATCTTTTCCTAGCATGGGAAGCAACTGGTGAAGAGTCAGCATCTTGAATTTTGGAATCACCAAAAAGGTGTTTAGAGTAGACAGGTCCAGGATTGGATGCCATGAATTGTCCTTTCTGGGTACCAGGAAAAGTCTTGAGTAGAAACCTTGTCCTTTTTCCTCTTCTGGTACAGTTTAAATAGCCTTTATGTTTAAAAAAGAGAGTATTTGCTTTTGGGCCTCTGCCCACTGATTTGGGGGTAGATCTGGCCAACCTTTGGGTGCTGGCAATGTGTGAAAATGAAATCTGTATCCTTGGGACACTATATTTAAAAGCCATTTGTCCTGGTTAATGAGTTCCCAGTTTTTGGCCTGCAGACCAATCTTTCCCTCTAAAGGAGCAGTCAGTTGAGAAGTACTTGGAAGTTTTAAAGTCAAGTCAGTGAGACAGTTTTCCATAAGGGGGGGGGGGGGGAGTCCTACTACTACCAGATTTGGAAGCGGAAGCCCCCCACTGCTTAGTCTTGTGCGTACCCTGGGACAGAAACTGGGGTTTCTGCTGGGTCTGGGTTTGGATTGAGAAGGCCTGGAAGGTGCAGGAAAGGACCAATTCTTAGAGGGTAAAAGCCTACTAAATCTTGGAGGCTGAACTTGTAAGAAATCTTTAATAGTTTGCATAGATTTAGCTTTATCTTCCATCTTTTTAAGAACTTCCTCAGCTTTTTTGCCAAACAGGCGGTCCTGATTTAAGGGAGCATACAACAGTTTAACTTTAACGTGATTAGGCAAAGATTGCTCCTTAAGCCAAGCATGCCTTCTGAGTACAGACCCTGTGACAGCAGCCCTGCAAGAGGCCTCTAAAGAATCAAACCCGCATTGCAAAGTATGTTTTCCAACCTGTTCAGCAGAATGCATCAAATCCTGTAAATTCTTATTTTCAGCATACTCAGGAATCAACATCATTTTCTGTTTAAGCAATCCAATATTATGTTGTTAATACTTTAACATATGAAACTGACAGTTTAACGCCCTAATGGCCAAAGTTGCAGATCTGTAAACCTTCTTACCCCATCTAGCCAGCGCCCTGGGATCTTTATCACAAGGGGTAGGATTTTTGGCAGTAGAGGCCTTAATGCTCTTGGGTCCCTGTGAAATAGTCTCTGGATCCGCAACAGGATTTTTAAAAAGGAAATTGTGAGAATCAGGAACCCTGTAATATCTGTCAGGTTTTCTGGGAGCAGGAGGCATAGAATCAGGGGCCAAACAAGATTCCGAAAAGGCATCATCAACAATGTCTAGTACAGGAGGTATAGCTAAAGGCCTATGTTGAGTCAGGAGTAAGAAGTCCCTAAGCCTCTTTTTTTAATCAGAGAAATCCTGACTTTCCCAGTGAAAATGCTCCCTTAGAGTGTGCAAGGTTTCACCAAAAGAAAATCCTCTGGAGGAGAAGCAGAGGGAATAGAGTCCTCTGCATCAGAATCCTCACAAGTAGATAAGGGTAAATTCAGATTATCAGAAGAATCAGAAAAATCAGAATCCTGGTCAGAAGATTCATAAACAAATTCAGTCCTAGGTCTCTTAGGAGGAAGGTTGGCTTCCCCTGATTAAAGTTATAAGGTCTTCAGCCATTCTTATCATTTGTTTTATAGTCATAGAGGCCTGGGCATGCAGCCTGGGCATCGGTTTACTAGGCAAGGTACGAGGTTTAGGCCTTAAAGAAGAAGGAAGCGTCAGTTTAATATGCAAGTCCATAGGCCTGAATACACCCTCAGAAGTCGGTGCCTGCACAGCGGCTCCGGACCCATCCAAAGTAGAGACATCCGCAGGTTCCACAGTTGAAGCATCTTGCGCATACCGGACTCCGAATGGGTCTCAGCAGAGGCCTGCGAGTCAGAAGTTGCAGGTATCAGGGGCTGCGAAAGCACCTCATTGAGTACCGGCGAACTGGCTTAGGAGAAGCATCATCGGCAGTTTTGGACTAGGCAGCCTGTCTCTGTCTTTACCTTTGCGCTTTTTCAGAATACCGGTAGTCGGATGGCTTACCGACATTTCTGGATAATTGAACTGAGAATTGAAATATTTAGAGGCAAAAATATACCAACGGACAGTGCATAGATTAAATAAGGCACAAAACCGACAGCAAGGTACGTCGTGGTCAGGGCCTAGGCAAGGAATACAGTACGAATGAAAATCTTTGTGAGGTATTTGCTTTCCACAAGTAATGCAATTATTAACTTTTACTGACATTGGTAAGGAGCAAAAAAAAGTTTCCCCAATGGGGTACTTAACTTTAGTTGAAGACTTCAGTTTTGAAACTTGAAAATGAAAATTTCAGGAGTCGGCTGACCGGCACTTGCGAACTGCTTCTGCTTCAGGCACTGCACGGCAAGAAAGACTGATGTAATGGCGTCGGCTGCATGTTTTATACCCCTGACGACTTGACGTCATGGAAGAAGGGACAGCAACTGACGCAGGACCCAAGACTTTGTTAATCAGGCCGACTGAGGGCTACTGCAAGCAGATAATCCAAAAGTGATGACTGCAACAGCGAAACATGAAGAACATCAGTTTTTTTCATGCAAGTGATCCTGCTGGTAAATAAACTTGCTCCCTTCCTGACTTAGATTTGCAAACAAAAAACAAAATTGGAGACTTAAAAGAAAGACCAAAAACACAAAAAGCTGGCCAACCAGGAGCACACCAAACCAATGTTTATTGTTAGACATTCACTAAAATAGTAAAATACTACTATCCAAGACGACACTCTAATTTCAAATAAATAAATTTAGCGCTTTCAGCCCCATAGCATGAGATTTCATCAAAATAAAACACCCATCAATGTGAATGTTTTTAAACCAGTGAAACCCCTCCCATACCATTAAAGACTAATTAAATAGTGCTTTTCTTAAAGACAAATTATAGACACTAATTGAAAATATTAAATCATACCAAAAAATACAAGCAACCAATGCATTTGTTATTACTACTGCTAAAAACAAATTTAAAATTGTAAAGTTCTCAGAGTCCCATATCCTCGAAAAAAATTCCTATCTAAAAAAACATCCACTTAGAGAATTTTATATATGTATATAAAATCTGGAGCATTTCTCCCCGAGCCTCCGCTGAAAACAGGCTCTGTGGAACCTAGTCGGACATTCCCAGTCAACAAATGTTAAATAAAAATAAATAAATAATAATAAAAAAAAAAATCTACATTATATATATATATATATATATATATATATATATATATATATATATATATATATATATCTTATATATGTATATTATTACATCTTATGCACTACTCAAACATACAAAATATAGTAATTAATGCTAAAATAGCCATAAAAATGATCAACATGCTGTACAAACTGCCTTCATCCCAAGAATGCTACTAACAGATACAGATTTAGTGGTACATACAGCACAGTCTACAGAATGCCCAAGTTTTTATGTTGGAAAAATGGAGAAAGCATATAATAATGTAATGGGTAGATAGTTCTCCTATCCCAACATTTGTGCACTTGGATACCTTTACCAGTGTTAACATATTTGGAGATATATGCCTTGTAAGACAAAATCCTATTTGCCATGTGGAAGCCAGGAAAATACTGAAGATTAAAGAAAGTAGGGTATTAGTGGACCACAACTATATCCCTGAAAACCAGAATAAGGAAGACTGCTTTTGCATGTGCAATGTTTGTGCAGGAAAAACAATTGGCACTTCAAGCTCTTACATACCACACAACTGAGGGTTCAGTTACCAAAAAGTGCACTGACTTAACATTCCAGAAGAGGTCAAGTGTAAGCTGATGCAGTCATCACCTGCCAGAGACACACTAGCTTCTTATACCTTGCTAGCTAAAGAGAAGGAAGGCAGATGGTCTCTGAAGCCTTATACAGCCAGAAAGCCTTGGAGATGCTTCTATTTTTTTTTTTTTAATAGGTGACTGACTGAAAGGCAAAAGACAGTATTCTGTAGAGGGCCTCAGAATCTGAAATATGCCTGCTTCAATATGAAGACGACACTGACCGTTTGGTGTACACTATTTGAAGGTACGAAGTAAATCTCTGCAGCAATTTGTTTGAACTGTACATGGGGGAGAAACAAAGTGGGAAAGAAAATAAAGCTTTCTGACTTTGCCATTGTTTATCTCTGTGCCTCTCATTTGGCTGCTTAGCTTTTCGCCTTAATGCTGAGATAATTGCCACTTCAAGACATTTCATGTCTACATATCCCAAAACAGAACAAAATGCATTTAATTAATGGCTTAACTTCAATGTCAAACTTGTCTGACTCACAGGTGGCCCTATGAGAACTCTGAAGCTTCTGGTAGGATTCTTAAAGGGGTAATGTGGCCATTATTAATGCTCACCCAAACCCTCCACTCCCCCAGGCACTCACCTCTTTGATCCAGTTATCACAAACAGCTCATCTATAATCTACAAACTAACCATACATCATCCAGCGACCACCGTCTCTCACCTTCAAAATTAACATCTAATCTCTTAAGCCCCCAATTCTGTGGTTCATTTAAGTAAAGATTTCCTTACCCTTTCCCTTACTCAGACCTAAAACCTCTGCCTAACAAAAAGTATCACACCATACATTTGAAAAAAAAAATGCTTTAATTTAACCTCCAAAACAGCAGAAACCAGAATTTTCCTCATACTTTTGGCCTCTCTCTGTTCTGCCTACCAGAAGCAAAATGCTAGAAAAAATGATCCGCAGTCAGTTTTCTACAATACATGCAACAATACCTCCTCCTTTCCTTAACAGAACATGGATTCTGGCCACAGCACAGCACTATGACATTTGTATGGACATTAAGAGACTTGTTGAGATCCTAAATAATGTAGACAAAGGCAACTTCACACATGCAGTATTCATACATCGTACAAAGGTATTTAATCTTATAGACTACATACTACTCCTAAACAGACTGACAAAAATTAGCATAAATTCAAAAGCCTCACCATGCTTCAAAAAGACTCTCCCTCCAACATTATAGGTTCACAGGTTCATAGGTTCATACTAGGCTATCTGCCCTAGGGCATTTATAAGCCTAGCCAGAATGTGTTTGGCTTTCGCCACCCATTTTAAATTAATTTTGCTATGCCCTTTTTCGAGGTTAGTATACTGTGCCTCTGTCTAACAGTGACACAGAAGTGATACCCGGGTTAAACCTATGATCTCCCATCCACTTATCAAGATTCCTCTTGAAGAGAGTCAATGAGGGACTCTGCCTAACCTGGACTGGGATTTTATTCCAGAGTGAAGGGAGCCTCTGGGTTATGAATCTGTCCCTCCAGCATGTCCTATTTATTTCAGTGCTGAGGTTCAAGTCTCTTGAGCAGCGTGGCTCGATGGGATTTGGATTTTCTGAGGTGCAGCATGTCCATTAATTCGGGTTGGACATGGCCTTATCGTCAGGCACAGATCGCCCTGAACAGGCGGTATGCCACTGAGTAGAGCTGGAGTTTCTTTAACCGGGCAGCATATGGCATCTGTTTGAGCCTTTGATCCTCTTGGTGAGGTACTTTTGGGGTCTTTCCAGTTGCTGCAGGTGTCTGGTAAGGTACATCCCAAAGGGCATTGTACTCAATTATGGGCCTGATGAGGGATGAGTAAAGAGGCACGATGACCTCCCCTGATCTAGATGTGAATCCCTTCATGATTAGGAGGGCTATATAAAATGTTTTTCTAACCACTTTGGCCACGTGGCTGTCAAATGAGAGACTGCTATCAACTTGGGTCCCCAGGTCCCTAATTACTTCTTCTGTACTTAATGGATTACCACCTATGTGGTAATTTGTGAGCACTTTGTTTTGCCAAAGGGGATGACTATACACTTTTTGGCGTTTAGCTTGAGGCCATGGCTCTGGCACCAGTTGTCTGTTTCTATGAGGCCCTTTTGGAGGATGCTTGTGTCGGCTGGAGAGTCGATTATGGCACCCAGTTTGCAGTCATCTGCGAACTTGGTCAGCCACAGTCCTTCCGTGTTGGCCTGTATCTCCGAGAAATATATACCGAACAAGAGAGGTCCCAGGACTGAGCCTTGTGGGGCGCCACTTGTAACTGGTTTGGAGTCTGACATGGCTCCAGCAATTCTAACCATGTGGGTTCTGTCCTTGAGCCAATTTGCAACCCATCTAGTGACATAGGGTTTATATTTAAGCTGGTGAGCTTATCTATAATGCCAGTGGGGTATTGTATCAAGGCTTTTGCGAGGTCCAGGTAGGCTGTGTGGACCACCTTCCCCTCATCAATGGCCTTGGTGACTGTTTCAAAGAAATCAACCAGGTTTAAGAGGCAGGATCTGCCCTTAACAAAGCCGAACTGGGTAGGATCCAGTGTCTGTAGGTCCCCAATATCTTTATTTATGAGGTCCATGATGATCCTTTCCATAGCTTTGCAGACCAAGCTAGTCAGGCTTATGGGGCGATAGTTTCCAGGATCCGTTGAGGCACCACCTTTGTGGAGAGGGACCACTGTTGCTGTACGCCACTCTTTGGGTACATATCCTGTAGTAAGGGCTGAGATTGAACAGTAGTTTTATGTTTGGGTTTAGCTCTTCTTGGAGTTCATGTAGGACGCAGCCCGGGACACTGTCTGGTCCCATTGATGCTGTGTTTTTTGCTTTAGTGAGGGCGGCTCTTACCTGAGCATCTGAGATGTCAGGGGGGCAGCACTCTGCTGGGATAGATATTTGCCCTTTTGGTGGGGGGGGAGTTTGCGCTGAACCTGTCAGCTAGGATGTTGGCAATGTCTGTGGGTTCGGTGTATTTTTTGTCATTTTGGACTAATTCTGAGCATATCTGGGAACTCCCACCCAGGTTCCTAACATAACTAAAGAAAGCCTTGTGATTATCCTTAGTGTCCTGTGCAATTTTTCTCTCGAAGCTGGCCTTAGACGATTTTATGAGTGCCCGTAGTTTTTTGCTAATACTGATCAGAGATGCCTTCCCTTTTTGGGATTTTGCTCTATCATTTAGTAGCTTCCTCCTTCTATTGTATAGTTTGTTTATGGCTGGGGTCCACCAGACAGGACGTCTGCCTTTGGAGGATTGGGTCTTGTTTTTATTTGGGATTGCATGATCCATGCATTCCTGAAGGTGTTCATAGAATGCATTTATAAAGGATTCTGCGGTCTGGGCCGTATTTTCCACAGGCCCGGGGTCTTTGAAGGATTACACACGACTTTCATGACTGCTGCCAAATATTAAACTCTTCCACACTCCAAACTTTAGAAAAATCCCATTTGGCACAAAACAGCAACTTTATTAGAAACCAAGAACAATGTGTAGAAACCAAAACTAAACTAGCACCTCAGCATACGCCTTCAATTGTCTTAAGTTTTAAACACGGTAAAGCACTCTCCAACAGACTCTTCAAGGTCAAAATAGGCTCCTCCATTAAATAACAATGCCCAGAAAGTTTAGGATCTTTGCTTGGAATTGTTTGCATAACAACTGCTCCTCAGGTAAACAGCAAATGCTGAAGGTGCGATGGAAAGAAAAAAAAAATTGGCAACATGCTTTTGGAGAGTGTGAGGAGTTGTCAGATTTTAAAAACTCACTACAGAGTACTTCGCCAGTAATGTTAGGGGAGCAAATGGTTGCAACTAAGGAATGATTTTTTTCAGCTGAGGCACAGGATATGAATTGACTACACAGTAAGGCCTTGCTAGGTTTAATGCTACTGGCTGCCATCAAAAGCAAATAATAATGGAAAACAAAACCTAAAACAAATATAACAAGGTACTAATAATTGTAAAGAAGATGTAAGAATGGGAGGTGAGATCTTTGAAAAAAAGGAATGGACAAATTACATAGATATAAAAGGAATTTGTGGGAATACATGCATAATAATGTGAAGGAGGAGTGACATTTGAGGGGTGACAGGAAATGAGCATTTTGTGTAATGTTTAAGTGAATGGTAATTGTCAAAAAGAAAATACATGTATACTTCATGAAAACAATGACAAGTATCACCATGTTTTTTCTTTTGTGTGTGTGTACCTTTGTCAATATTTCAACTGTGATTTAATAAAAATATTTTAAAAATAGGATCCTCCATTTCTGAAGTTGTTCAACTACACAAAAAGGGTGTGTTGATGATACATTCTAGCCCCATTAGCATTTTCTATTTTTATCAACAAACATCCATTTGATCTCCATATACCACTGATCTTATGACTGTCTTCAAAACTAACAAATCTCACTTTTACATAAAATGCTCTGATAAAGCAACAAACAATCCCTGAACCAGTGGCTTCTCCAGAAAAAAAAAACTAATCTAAGTTACCCCCCCACCAACCACCATCAAGAGCTATGATAAGTAAAGGAGTCTTCTTAGCCTAGTCAGTCTCCAACAGGAAAAACACAGCAACTCTACATACAATCAATCTGCAATGAAAACTGTCATTTCATCACTAACTCCTTCCCCTCCGCCCAAGAACACCAGTGTGTAACTTTCTCCAAACCCAAATGAATTCCATTTAAACAGAGCACAATACTTAGATGCTTACTCTACAAACTCATAAAACTTGAAACATTCTCACCCCTTGCAACTAAACCAACATTTCTTTTTTGGCACACTTCTGGTTTCCCAGAAATATATACTAAAAAATGTAAGTGTTCGAAGTTGAGGATGATGACTTTTTGCATGTCAAATGAGTTGCCATGATGCCAACTACAAAGACAACAGAAAATGTGCATCAGCAACTGCATGCAGAGGAAGATAATACTAAGACTGACTGCAGTGTTGGAAGGAGAAGTCTGGGTTTAAAGGAGTTTGTGAAAAACAAAATGGTACAGTGGAAACCCATCTTCAAAAACAAATAACTGGAAAGTCAGAAAGTGTGTAGACTGCTTCAGTCAGTGTGTATGGTAAAGCCAGGAATAGTTTGGTACAATCAGCGACTGCTATACATGAGAAGGAACAGGTATTGTGGCAATTACAATTAAAAAATAGGTTCAACACCAAAAGAGTGAAATACACAGTTTATTCAATGAAAATCAAAACGGTTTCGGCAGTTCAACCTTCATCAGTGATTTTACAGCAGCTAGGGAAAAAGTGGTTTTCTAGCGGGTCAAATATTGCATGTGGAACATGGTTACTTAGAAGCAATATTTCACCATAGACTTTAGTTTCCAGATGTTATAAAAGATTGCAACAAATACAAATGAAGTTTAGGCTGAACTTCCGTGAAGCACTGAAACAGTTTTCAAGAGAAATCACTTAGATCTTTACTACAGCTACACAAACAACTTAAGAAATTAACTCTTTTGTGATAGAACAGAGACTGGATACAAGGGTGTAAATCCTGTCTGACTCCACAAATTTAGTGCAAGTACTGGAGGAAAATGAAATCAGAGAGAAAATAGAATGTTTCTGTGTAACACTGCAGTGCAAAAATGGCACAATGCAGTGCCTTTTGTGAACTATAATGGACAACTGTGTTACATATTTAAAAACATTTACCCCTTTCCTTCTTTATTACTACATAACAGCTATGATGACTGATTATTATCGGTAGGTGATGCTTCTATAGCAGAACTGTTTGGATATTTACCTATGGAAGTATCAAGTTGTGTTGCCTGTCACTGTTAATGTAACTGAAGTGCATGGTAATTAAGAGGGAGCCATTCATTCATCGGCTTTATATATTTAATTACTTCAGTAAGATGGTTGAGCACTTTAGATTTTTGACAATTACACTGGCAACCATGAATTACAGATATGTTAAACAAGGAAGGAGCACAGTAATGCAGATGTAGACAATGTTATTTTAAATGTAGTCATTTAACTCTCAGTATTAAGGTCTCAAACTGTTAACTAAATTTACACTCCTTGAAATGTTTCCCTCAATTTCCACTTGCAAATTGTTTGACTCCTGATCAAGTCAATTATCCAAAAACATGCTCCTAGGTTGCCCCTAAAAAGGAACATGAGTCCTGTAAACCCAGTAAAAAAGTAGGTACTACAAAAACAGCCATGAACAATTGTGCAAAAGCTCTTTTACATACCAGATGTAACTTCTTTGTAAAACAATACAGAAATAGAAAACAAACAGCTTTTCATTTATTGTACCTTAGAAACTAGTGAAAACTTAAAAAAAAACTGAATGTTAATTTTTTTGCATCTCTTTTTTTTTTCCTCCAACTACTGTTGGATTCAGGCCTCTATGCTTGATTCTAATATTTCACCTCCAGAGCACCTCCTATGTCCAGCAAACTCCCCGGTGTGACTTGCACAGAGACAGTCTTGTATAAGACAGAATACCCCATTCACTGAAACAGACCATACTTTCGATCAGCTCTCTTGGGGGGGTGTTAAAGCTGCCAGCACAACATGGAGGCGAATGGGCCAAGTGGGTCCACCAAATTACAGCTAGTGAGGACCTTTACGTGTCCTGTATCACTACCCCTGTGCCAACTTCCACGTACACTACTTTTGTGTAAGCTAGGAGGCAAACTTCATCCTCGTCATCTTCTGTACTAAAACAAAACCTTGTATTAATGCAAAGTTTATGGACTTACCTTGAAATAATATATATTTTTTGGGTTGTATCCTAGCAATATTTTCGGCACTCTTTGCCTGTAAGAGCTCTTCCATTCCTTCAGCAATATTCTTGTCCACACCAAAATACCTGATGATTACCTCCATTCCACTTCATTTTAGTTCACCAATTCCCAAGATCACCAGGCAACTTGTGCTGCTTACTTTATAAACAAACAATCACTGTGCTCCAATACTGAGCATTGGCAGTACACCAAGATACATTCAGGATAATAATCAATTACATGCAATACGACTGAAAGTGGGAAACTGCTCAGTGTGAATGGAATGATTAATAGCAGGCTGATCAGGAACTGTTCACAACTAAAAGTGCATGCATTTAATGTCAGCCTTGCACAGTCAGTGCAGAAATAATTTGGAAAATGAGCAATTACATTTAATAGGAGTCTGCAAATCTCAAGCCTGGTGAAACTGGGGAAAATGCTGGTTAATAGTAATAAATACATTATTGGGGAAGAAATAGAAGCAATTTAAGACACAAATACTGTACAGTAGAGAAGTACATTTTTGGATTTAATTAATTAAACAAATCTATTTAGAGAAAGGTAAAGAAGTATCAAAACAGCTACAGAAAGGGTGCTTTACTGGGGATATGGAGGTTAGAAGAGATAACAGTGAGTTGACTGCTTGAGTCACGATACTGCAAGCAGCATAGAAATGTGTAGAGTGCATAATGCAAGTGGATGGATCCCACCCAGTTGTGCTTATTTGCTAACTGTAAAAAATTATAAAATAAACTCCACTCTGTGGCAGAGATGGCTGAACACCCTACTATATCCCAGTCTTCTCAAGTTCAACTAGCAGCTTGGGGCAATGGAATATATGTGGGATGATGGGACTGTCTGTCACTTGTCTGCCATCCTTGGTGGAAGGGGATAAATGTGGCTCACCACTTGAGTGTCACCTAAGGGGAGAACTGGGTGTTACATACACGTACCAAGTGCTGCCAAGTACATGCAGCCTCTGTGCAACAGAAACGGGTGAGGACATCAGCTTGAAGAGCCAAGCTTCCGGCAGCAAGCAGCACTGAATATATGTAAAGACAGCTGCTGTTGAAAAGGAGGGATTTCAACAGGTATGGCAAGGCAATTCAATAAATCTGAATGAATCTGGTTCACTTCGTATCACCTGAATCTTACCACAAAGGGAATGAATGGGTTGATTTGGCACTTCAGGTAGGAGGGAATGGGTTGTGAAACTCTAATCTAACTTAGGGATGTCTGGCTGTTCCCTTGTGGAATGAATGGGCAACTAGGTAAAAGTACGGAAATCACTGGGAATGCTGAGTGGAAAGGGAAAACAGAAATACAAGATGATATGGAAATGAAACTAGGTCTTATCTGTTTTTTTTAAATATGTAATGGCAAAAAAAGAGATGGGTGCCCCGGGTGGTCTGTTGGGAGTTTCCTAAAGGGCAAACCAAGCAAAATGCTTCAGAACACCAGTGGCAGAACACACTGGCAGACAGCATGCACAGGAATTATGTGAATCTGACAGATCACTAGAATGTAAATAAGACAAAGATGTGCTCAAGGTTTCTGGAAAAAGTTATTCTTGCAGAGTAGCAGTATTAAAGTAATAAAGTAACTAATTATTTTTACTAATAAAAACTGCACTGTTTGTACATTTTGCAACATGAAAAACAAAATGCAACAAACATAAGATGGGCTGAAAATCTATGCTACAACTGTAAGGAAATTAGACTAAATCTTGTTTGTAGTAAGTACACATTTACAGTGCTTTTTATGTAAAGAATGCATTTTCCTACTTGGACATTAACTTGCTGGACTCAACCCCACAGGAAAGCAAAATCAAAACTTTAAATGCAAATAGCAAGTACCACCACTGTCTCCTTTAAAGTTCAGAAAGAACAACTGTCAGTTGAGTTACTGCATTACTTCTCAACTGTGCACACTGAACTACTACTTTCTTGAAAAACTGATCAAACTGGATTCCATTTGTCTTCAGAATTATAAAACAAAGAGTTGGGCTTCTAAGACACAGATAGCTAGAAATTCAGTACATTTGTTTACCTACCAATACTGACAGATCCAAATAAGCTGTCAGAATTATTCTTTATCTCATCTGTCTATTTAAACAAATTTATTTGGTAATGTCTTCCTACAAATTTAAAGCTGCATATACAATTCATTTTACAAAGTGTATTGCTTAATTTTTAAATATTTCAAGAAAAGTGTGTTACTCACATGCAAATCTTGCAGTAGATTTACTTTTTATTAGATTAAGGGTGCACTCAAAGTAATACTGTATTAAAAACTGCTGTCTTAAGCATTTTGAACAGTTGCTGTTTAGCTAATTGCTATCATACAACTATTTAATGCCTAGTTTATTTTAAGACTTAACAATAAAACTGTGTTTTTGGTATGCTAGTGTTGTCTACCTTGTGAGACCACTATCACAGAAACAACAAAAGGAGTTACAGGTGCTGGAAGTTACCATTAAACCCTTCAGAAAAACACTGTGTGCATGTTTAGCACAATTTTATCAAACACTGTTGTAAGACTGCACAAGAAGCACTGTGGTCAGTCTGGGGTGGGTGAAATTCTTGAAGCAGTAATTTTAACTTTGATCTGCAGCTGTGCAGTGTAAAGCTTATTTAAGTGTGGGAGCTGCCAGGTATTACTTGAGGACGCAGTAAGCACTTCCCGTACTTTTCTACTGGTACTGCTGAAAGTCCATATCATCAAACACAAATATGTACTAATGGTATAGATCAAAAGACTATGTCCATTAAGATTCTGAGCAGAAGAGCTATGACTTGGCCATACTCACAAAGCAAGAAGAACTCCTCCCTGTAGCATATTAGAAGAGCAATACAATATTAACAGATTCATCAAAAGAAGAGATAGGTCTGGAGCATTATATTGCCTTAAAGGTAAAATGTCGATCTGTATGGAACCTTCTCATTAATCTAATAAGATGCATCCATTTAATGTGCAGTAAGGGTAATAAATCAAGAAAGTGGCAAGGGTTTCATCGCATAAAGTCAACTTGCGGACTTGGAAGGTGTGATTTTGTATACTAATCTGAAGGAGATGTCTGGAGAAGGGAACATACAGCAGATATAATGCTGTGTTAATTAACAAGACTAAAGCAAGAAGGTCGTGACAAAGAAGAATGACTGTGATCTTTCTTTTTTTTTTTTTTTTTAAAAAAAGAGAATAAGAAATGGAAATATGGTTCATAGATACGTGGATTTATAAGATGGTTGCACATATGTTTTATATACGCTGATACTTTAAAATCAACAAATCATATTTAAGAAAATGGTTAGCTGCAGCAGCAGGCAACATGCTCTGTGAAGACAGGATTAGAGAGTATAATGACTGTCTACAGACATGGACAAGTAAGAAAGGCTTAGGAATTGTAAGATAAAATAGAGAGACCTGAAAGTGTCCAACTATATCATGGGTCTTAAAACTCAAATATTCATGATGGATGCATGAAGACTAGTGGAAATGGAAAATGTCGTCAGTGAAGTTATGAACATACTATAGTACCTTACCTAACTCAAAACTACTATGGTTTGAAGCCTGCAGGTATGAGATAACTGGGCTATAAGCAACATCCAGGTTCTACCTTAGTCCAGAAAGGACAATAGTGTTTAATGTTATGCTGTAAAAATAAATTTCAATGAATATACCCTTACACAAAGATGTAGGGCAGGAAGTGAGACACAAGTAGATGAGAGGTACGAATTCAAAGAGGCAGACAGCAAATCAAAAGAGATGCAGACTACAACACAGAGACAAAAAAAGATGAATTGGGTGTTGCTGAGTAGTATAAAACTGCAGTGCAAGTAGTCTAGGTAAGAAGATGGGAAGCTGCAAGTGGTGATACAAGAGCGGTGGGTGGACACTGCTGTTATCACACAAATATGGGGTAGTGACAAGGGGTAGGTCACAGAGGTAAAAAAGTATAGGTTGTGCAAGAAAAAGGGAAGGGAGAGCTTGAGGTAGAATCACAATCTACATAAAAAGAGCATTAGATGAAAAGGCAAACAGGAGGAACACAAATCCAAAAATGGGGCAAGAGAGTGGACAGAATTAAAACCTAGGTTATGTGGCCTGGCAATTAAGCCAACAGAAAGGAGAAAAAACCAAAAACATGAGAAGGATGAAA